>NC_056748.1:616051740-616151740 GCF_019279795.1 Protopterus annectens | reverse complement strand
TGAAAAAGTAAGGTTAGTAATTTGATACATTTTTTTATCTTTATCTTTTTTTTCCTTCTTCTTTTATTATTTTCTTTGTTTAAACAATGACATTCTATTTAGATTATGTAGTGGGTAAAGGGTGGGGAGGGCAGGAGAGAACAGTAATGAAAATATCATTAATAGAATAATAACATATTTATTTCTTGTAAAAGTTTATAAGTTCTTCAAATGCTATTTCTAATTATACTTCCTTGATAATACTGCTTATGCTTGTTTGTAAATAATCTGTCATGCTTTAACTAATAATAATCAGAACTAAATAAGAGTAAATAATATGTTTTATTTTTAACTCTATTAATATAAACAGTAAGTAACATTCCATTGTATATACTTCTTACAGCTTTCTCTTACATTTTTTTTATTTCTGCCTCACTCCCTTTTATTTTCTACTCTCTTTTTCTTTTCTTTATTAATATATAGAAATGTCAATATTAGATCCAAACTGGAGTCACCACATGGAAGAATCAAGTAAAAAACGTCCTTTATTTTTCCATAGAAACACACAAGCGCTTTCACGTAGATGTACGTGAAATGCTTTTGACTGTGTGGGCACAGTGAATAATAGGATTTGTATGAAAATTGAGTTGGGAGAAGAATGCTGAGTTTTATTGCTTGTTGGTAATTTTGAGTTTAATTTCACTTGCATAGAGGCTGTGATGATCTGTGGAATACATTGTGGAGGTTCTGTCATGTTTAGATGCATTTACACTGCTAAATGAATGTTTGTCACTAGTTTTTAATAAGTTTCCCGCCAAAATGTTAAGAGAGACAATCTGGGATGTGGGCTGTCTTATGCACAATGTCCTTGAGTTACCTCAGAATCTTCAAATCACAGAATTCTCACAGAGAAACTGAAAGCAGTTAGTATAAACATTGACAAGGTTATCACACTGACACACCACAGATTCAGGAAAAATACTCTGTTCATAAAATATGTCAGTTATAATGAGTTTAAATGATGTAGTTTCTTGTAGTAAGTAAATGTCTTATTTTAGAAGGCATAAAAAATGAAACATTTATTTAAATGTTTTTGAAAATCTACTTAACAGCAGCATAATAATCTGTGTTAAAAATTTGTGTTCCAAACATATACTTTACTATAACTCATTTAATTCATCTGATTGACAAACATAAATAATCTTATAACTCTATTCTGGAAGAAATGTCATGTGATATATTTTAAAGCAGTAGGTTAGCATGATTGTAAAATCTGGTTACCAATATGTGTTTGCTGTGCATTGTTTTATATAAAGCAGACAGATTTATTCTGGGGACAGCAAGTGGGCTGGTGCTCTGCAGGGACACAACTCAGTGAGATCAGATATATATATATATATATATATGTGTGTGTGTGTGTGTGTGTGTGTGTATGTGTGTGCGTGTGTGCGTGTGTGTGTGTGTGTGTGTGTGTGTGTGTGTGTGTGTGTGTGTGTGTGTGTGTGTGTGTGTGTGTGTGATGGCTTTTTTTCTGAGAGTCTGCATGGCTATCCAATATGATTTGTAATGATTTCTATGAATACAATGTTTTACTCTATTGACAAAATGAATGTTTGCCACAAGTTTTAATAAGTTTCCCGCCAAAATGTTAAGGGAGACAATCTGGGATGTGGGCTGTCTCATGCACAGTGTTCATGAGTTTCCTCAGAAGCTTCACTCACAGAATTTTCACAGAGAAACTGAAAGCAGTTAGTATAAACATTGACAAGGTTATCACACTGACACACCACAGATTCAGGAAAAATACTCTATTCATAAAATGTGTCAGTTATGATGAGTTTAGATGATGTAGTTTCTTGTAGCAAGTAAATATCTTATTTTAGAAGGCATAGAAAATGAAACATTTATTTAAATGTTTTTGAAAATCTACTTAACAGTAGCATAATAATCTGTGTTAAAAACTTGTGTCCCAAACATATACTTTACTATAACTCATTTAATTCATCTGATTGACAAGCATAAATAATCTTATAACTCTATTCTGGAAGAAATGTCATGTGATATATTTTAAAGCAGTAGGTTAGCATGATTGTAAAATCTGGTTGCTAGTGTGTGTTTGCTGTGCATTATTTTGTGTGAAGCGGACAGATTTGTTCTGGGGACGGCAAGTGGGATGGTGCTCTGCAGGGGCACGGCTCGGTGAGATCAGATATATGTGTATATATATGTGTGTGTGTGTGTGTGTGTGTGTGTGTGTATGTATGTATATATGTGTATGTGTATGTGTGTGTGTGTGTGTGTGTGTGTGTGTGTGGGGGGTATGTGTGTGTGTGTGTATATGTGTGTGTGTATATGTATGTGTGTGTGTCTGTGTTTATGTGTGTGATGGCTTTTTTTTTAGGTAACGCAGGTGTTTCTGAGAATCTGCATAACTATGCAATATGATTTATAATAATTTTTATGAATACAATATTTTACTCTATTGACAATAATGAGTTTAAGTAAATGCTCATATACAAACAATTCAAGATTTTTTGGAAGCTGTTGATAGAATTCACATGACAGAAAATAGATGCATCTTAATGCATGTAATGTCTGAATCATATTAGCCAAAGTTTTTGATTTAAATGAATGTTAGAACATAATTTTCTCTCCTCTTGATTTCTAACATTAAGATTATTTGAATGCTATTAGAATACAAGTGTTATATATTACATCGATCTATATAATAGTATGAACAGTTTTTAAAAAAAAAAAAAAAAAAAAAAGTTTATTTTAGTTTATATGATGCTGTTTACCAAATGTGTAGTTTTGTCTTGATAGATAATTGAATTGAAAACTGTTAACCTCAGTTAAATATAACTAGTATTAAATTGATAAGGTGGTAGCTGAGGTACTGCTGCTTAGGGTAGGGGGTTAACTTGAGTAGTAAATAATGCTCTAAGTTGGAGTTTTCAACTCCAGGCGGGATGCAAGGTTTAATCCTTACATTATTTTCACTTGTTCATTGTTATATGTATATAGTTTTGACATCCACAATATATTTTGTACACTCATTGTCACTACAAACAAAATTGAATCCTATACAAAATCCCATAAGAGATTTAATAAATACAGCTATGTTTAAAGGTACACCTAAAAGAGGAGATGTAACATTATTTATCTTGTTATTTGTTATTTCGATCATAAGATTCTTGAGTTTTAAAAATGCCAAATGACATCTTTAAAAGGAATTTCTTTAAACATTAATGGATTGAATAATCCGTGTAAAAGGGCAAGCTTAATAAGATACATTAATCTACACAAGGCCAATCTAGTCTTCCTGCAAGAAACCCATCTCTTGAAAAAAGATATTGATAAACTAGCCACTAATAAGTATACAGTATTGGTTAGTTCAGAGCACACTCAGAAAAAGAGGAGTGGCTATTTTATGGAATAAAAGTATGCCCATTCCTAAAACCATTAAGTCTTATCAGGATGACAAAGGAATGTTTTGTATGGTTACAATACAAATTAATGGGAAGACTTACACTTTAATTAATGTATATTGGATACCTGGAATTGGTATTAATACAGTGAAACATCATATTGATAAGATCATATCATTCTCTGTAGGGGATATTATTTTAGCTGGTGATTTTAATTGTATACTACATGAAAGTGATACTACCACTATAAAGAAAAGAAGAATTACATCTAATGCAAAACATTTAAATGATTTTGCTAATTCTTATCATTTGAATGATATTAATAATCAGATAGAGTCAAAATCATTACCATACACCTTTTTTCTAACAGATACAAAACTTGTTCAAAAATAGATAGGGTCTTTATTTCTAACCAGATGGTAACAGATTTAATTAATTCCAAAATCATTTCATGTCCTATATCTGATCATAACTCAATTGTTTTCAATTCATGATAAAAATACTCATAATGTTCAGATCAAAAGGATACCAGCATACTTAACTCAGCTAAAAGACTATAAAGAATATATACTTTCAGAAGTACAACATTTTCTAGACATAAATAATACTCCTGAAGTCTCCATTGTCTATGTTTGGGATGCCTTAAAATCATATCTATATGGACAAAGTATCAGATGGTATAATAACAAAAGGAAATCTTGGGATAAGGAATTGTTAGATATTCAAAGTAAACTAGACTCTTATAAACATAATAATAAAGAAAATATTATGGACAAGAAAGTTATTGAAGAAATAAACAAACTAAATGAGAAATACAAAGAAATTTTAACTCATAAAGTTAAAATAACTTTAGAGAAATACAAGTTTTGTCTTATTCAATAAGCCCCAAATACTTACATAGACTTAAAAATAAAACAAAAAGATTGAATAAACAAAACCATATCAAAGAAATCTTTTCTCTAAGGAAAAGAAGAATGTTTTTAGTATACCAGAAATACTGGATGAATTTAGAAATCACTTTCACAAGATTAACCATAACAACATTAACATGGAACCTAAAGATAAAATAAAGGAGTTTATAACCACAAACATGAATAAAAGCTTAATAAACAACAGATTAAACTATTGGACAAGAGTATTTCATATACAGAAGTTATTACACAAATAAATAAGCTTAAATCAAACAAAGCACCGGGTAATGATGGTATTATACCAGAGATATATAAAATCCTTTCTAAAACTACATATTCATTAATACATAAGGTTTTTATTCTGGCCCAAACTGAGTTAATAACCCCCATCTTGGCAATATACATTTATTTCACCAATTTTAAAACCTAATAAAGATCCAACTAGATGTTCTTCATATCGACCCATCTCATTACTTAATGTTAATTATAAAATGTTTATGAGTATTTTTGCTGATAGATTGAAGACAATTATCCCCGCATTATAGACATAGATCAGACGGGCTTCATTGTAAATAGAAATACTTTTGATAATATAAGAAGAACTTTAACATTAATTGATTTTGCAAATAGGAAAAAGAAAGATTTAACACTTATTAGTCTTGATATAGGTTCAGCATTTGATTCAGTAAGTTGGGACTATCTGTTTACCTTACTGAAATGCACAAATTTCTCTGATGCATTTGTAAATTTAATTGAGCATTTATACAAAGGAACGCTGGCTTATATTAAGGTAGGAACATATGTTTCACAAAAAATACCCATTCTTAAAGGTACAAAGCAAGGATGTCTACTTTCTCCACTATTATTCACTTTAGTAATGGAGCCTTGGGCTAATTTGATTAGAAACAGTACTGACATAGAGGGTTTTGAAATAGAAGAAAATACAACATCAAAAATTCAACTTTTGCAGATGATGTTCTAATTACATCAGCAGGATCTAATTCTTCTATGCAGTCTTTATTTGATAAAATGATGAATTTTAAAAGTATTTCTGTTTTAATATTCAATGAAGAAAAAACTAAAATACTACCTATATATACACGAAAAAATACTCTCATTAGTGATTTTACTAAATATGTACCCAACTCAGGTCAGATAACTTATTTAGGTATAATACTATCTAAAGATATTAAATCTATTATATATAATAACTATAATACCTGTTTTCTTAATATACAAAATCTTTTTAATACCTGGAATAATATGTTTTTACTATGGTGGAGAGACTTACAATTATTAAAATGATAATATTCCCAAGATTTTATACTTAATACAATCAATAATACTTTCACCTACAAAAATAACTATCAAGAAACTGAATACACTAATGTTAAATTTCTTATGGGCACCTAATAGACCTAGGATTGCATTAAAGAAACATACTAATAGCTGGTCTCAAGGGGGTATTTCTTTTCCAGACTTTAATTTATATATTATCTCTTCTATTATAAAAGTTATTACTTTATTAATAGATCGGTCATATGTCGCAAAATGGAAAGATTATTGGGAGCTAATTAGTATGCACTTCATGAAAATCTCCTTAACACATAAAATATGATTATAAATAACTCCATGTTGTGGTAGCTAAAGGAATTTTATACTTCACCTATTACACCTAAACATATGGTCTGTTACCCATTAAATATTATTATTAGTTATCGTAACTTTATATTCATGCACCCTAAGTATAGGGAATGGAATTTTATTGTATTCCCTATAATTTATACTCAGGGTATGCTTATGTCATCTACTTCTGAAGGAGCTCATTTAGCTATAGATAATAATCTAAAGTACTGGTATCAGCTGATATCTGATAATAAAGTTAAAAATCTAGATTTCTTAAAACAAGAATTTGATCTAAGAGAAACTTGCTGGTTAGCGGTTCAGATCTTTAGACAACATCTCATTGATAGAATAGATCTAATGTCTATAACAGTTAAAGAATCTATTCCAAAACTGATTGATTACTTGATAATAAATTTACAGCATAAAGTTTCTGATAAAGGTAAACTTTCATATATACATAAAATTATCAGACAAGAAACTTTTTACAATGTAGATTCATACTGGAATTATTTCACCTCTATTAATGGGGACCCACCAACTCAACAAGATAAACAATATATATTGGAATCTGCTTATAGAACTACATCTTCCATTGTCTGGAGACTTTATACATGGAAATTTTTTCATAGATCTTTTTATACACCTTTGATGATGAATAAAATTAATAATAAAGATAATCTATGTAAGAGATGTAATGTAGAAATTAATGCTGACTGGGCTCATATGTTTTATGACTGTATGAAGTTGAAAGAATACTGGAAGTCAATTAATGAATTTTATCAGGCTCTTTTTACAGATAATTTCATTATTTCTAAGTCTCTTATATTATTCAACACACCTGTACCTCAATGTGTTAAAAGATTAAGCTTCCCTTGTTATGGTCTATCCTAGCAGTGGCTAGGAAAATAATAACTAGAAATTGGATTTCAGATACACCTCCTTCGTTCAATGAATTTAAAAATGTTATGAATATAATGTGTCATATGGAAATAAGCACAATTAGAATGAGAACAACTAGAAAAACATCACATTTTATTGTATGGGATAATTTACAAAATTTGTTAAAAAAATTCTAATTTCAATAGCACAGTATTTTAGTTTAATTAATTGATCTGATTGTAGTGGATGTCTTTGTAAATACTTTAGTTGTTTTGTTGAATATTATAATGATACCTATTTTTAATTATTTGTATAAAATTGTTATGATATTTCTCTTATATGTTAAAACAATAAACTTGTTTTGAAAAAAAAAGAAACTCAAAATTCATACGGTTGAGACCATATGATTGAGTTTCTGAAAACTCGTACATAAAAAAAACCCCGCAAAAATCTACCTTTATTTTATGTTTTGTTAGGAAACAATGTTTTCTTCTCGGCCATATGCATGTTGACATTATGGCCATTTGACTATCTGGAGTAGACCCATAGACAGATAAACAAAAGCGATAAAAAGTAGTGCTTGCACCCTCTTATCCAGCCCCATTTCATTCATTTCCACCTCCATAAATCACCCTTTAACTATTTTTAACTCATCATGCATCATAGTAGATAACTTTAAAGTGTTTCCCCAAAGAAATTCCTGGATCTTTACTTATTCTGCTGTCAATAAGTAATCATACGCATGCCTCAAAAGGAAGTGGTTATAGTGCATTATTGCTGCAATTGTTTTAGTCTTGGTTACCTTAAAGCTTGATCATTTATCAGGCTTATCATCTGCAGCAAGTATTCCATATCACTGTCTGGATCCATCGTATATATTAAGATATCAGTAAATAAAAAATAACTTTACCTAGTCTCAGCTTAGCTTATATCAGCTCAGATTAGAGCATGCCATCACTAAAGCTGATGGCTCTAAATTCACTTGGGGGTTTGCCCCCTGCAGAAAAACATAAGTGCTGTTTTCTCAGTGTTTTGACTTTCAGTCTTTCAGGATCAATAATTAGCCATTCAAGATTTGTGTACTTCAGTGTTTAGAAGTGTATCTAAATGTGTCGCTATTTAGTCAGCTGTTTTTTGAAAACTCAAATTTCAAGAACATCTGGATTGAACAGAATAGCAAAACTCTATAAAAGTTTTTCTCTGAATTTATGCTGAAAGTCAGTATTAGCTTCCACGAGAACTGGGCATCTTTCATTAGCAAGACAGTTCTCAATATATTATCAAAAGTCTTCTTTTCTCTAACAAATCCATATTGATTGCCAGTTAATTGTAGAGCATATTTAGCCAACCATCTTTGTTACACTTGTCATAATTAACTTGTTATCAGTACTGAACAACACAATGGTCCTACAGGAAAAGGTTAAACTGAGGTCTTTCTCCTCCTTTGATATCACTGCCTCATTCAATGTCAATGAAATCTCATTAGAGTTTAATACTGCATTAAAAGGTTGGGCAAACCTTGGTATTATTTGTTCCCTATTGGTATTACTAAATTCTGTTGGCAGGCCATGGCACCCTGATGGTTTCTTCCATCTAGCCTCTTAAAAATATTTGTTAGTTCTTTCTGCACAGCAGCTCACATCACAACTGCTGTTTCACATGAAGAAAGCCTTGATGAGCTCAGACCCTAAATAAAACCTTGAATCTGATGCTCATGCTCACCCATGGTGGTGCTGATAAAATGGTTTTACTATCAGAACTGAATATGTACTATATGTAGATGTTTTCTCATTTTTCAGCCCAGCAACAACCGTTTGAGTTTTCTTATTATCTCAACATTTAGTCATTGCTTTTTGATTATGAAGTGAAGTATTATAAAAATACTTGTAAAGAGTCACACATAAATTTATAGTTCCTTCCTTAAAACCTTGATTATTGAATCACCATTATAAAACGTCTTGCATCTCCAGCAGCTGACTTCCATTAATTCTCAGATCATACATACTTTTACTTATAATTTGATTAGAACAGGCTATCGCTTCTGTCATGAACTTTATATTATGATACTCTTTGCCAGCAAGGTGGCTGAGTTGCTCCACTGCAGTCCAGCTATTCTGCATTAGTTCTTAGCACCATTTAATATAGGGTTCTTGTTTTACATCAAACATCATCATATTTCCCAACAAAGGGGGGGGGGGCAATATATGTATAAGGCACTTCAAGGGTGCATGACCACATTCCTCATTAGATATAACTTCACCTTACTAATCACATATACGTGCTTAACAGTTATATATACTTTGCTAGTAAATGACCCAGACTTATATTTACATTAATAATACATGTACTTTTCACATTCCAAATTTATGGCAGAGAAAGAGATAAGAAACATCAGTATGACATAATCTCCAACATACATTCTCATATAAAGTATACAGATGGCATAGTTTCCTTATTAGGCATACAATGCACATTGGGTTGACCCCAAACATCTGGGATACTTGGTATTATTATCCAGTCTTTCAAATATATGTATCAGTTCCTTCTAGAAAATCAGCATCTTTCATCATTCCTCCAAATTTTGTTTGTGCAGGCCATGTGAGAAAACTCTTTGTTAAATTCCTGTACAGTAGTTGTCATCTTGGCTGCTGTTTCACATGAAGAAAGCCATGATGATCTCTGGTAAAAACTGCCCCATATGTCTCTTTACCCAAATAACACCATTAACATTTAGTGATACATAATCTAACATTAGGAAGTATTTCCTTGAAACCAGCAATGCCACTCTTCTTATATGAGTTCCAACACAGGAAGATGTTATACCTAAGGCTCAATATCACGTAGATCATTACTTTACTGTACTAACTGTTAAGTTACATACATACATACATACATACATACACATATTTCAAGCATGGGCATTAATGCTGTTCTAGCTTGCCAATATACCAAATCACTTGTTCCCATAATAAGTATCCATGCTGTTCTTAAAAATATCTAAACTAGTACTTGTTCTAATGTAATTTGGTAGTCTGTTCCATGCATAAACTACTCTCTCAGAGAACCAATTAGTACACTTCTCATTCCTATAGAATCTTCTACATAGGTTATCTGATGATTCTCTAGTACTTTTTTATAACGCCAAACATTCCCAGAGGTGGTTGTCCCTAAAAGCCCTATATACCTGAATAAGATCTCTTAGATATCTGTAAGAGACACTGTACAAGTTCAGATATTTTAGTCTTTCATAATAACTTAGATTTTCATATCCATGGATGCCCTAGGTATATTTCTGCACTACTCTTTTCAGTTTACTCATGCTTGTCTTCTTATAGAATTTCCATATTGTTATTCCATACTCAAGTTTGGGTCTAATGTAACTAATAAACAATTACTTCATTATTTTTAATTTCCTAGACTTTATAAATCTTTTCATATAACCTACAGTTCTATAACTATCATTAAACAATTGGTTGATATGATTAGAAAAACTCATAGCTGAATCTACCCATATACCCAGGTCCTTAAATGAGTCTATAGTTTCAATCACTGTGTGCTGTTTTAAATATTCACCTTTCAGTTTATGTCTCCCAAATCTCATATGCTTAGTGTTTGATGTATTTATCAACATATTACTCTCCTGTGCCCAAATGGTCAATTTAGTCAGGTTATTTTGCAGACATGCCTTATCTGTAACACTTGTAATCAGTTTACCATATTTCAGATAATCTGCATATAGACTGTAGAACACCTCAGATGAAAAGGTTAGGTCTGAAAGATTAAATCTAAGTAAGTAAGGGCCTAGGACAGAGTCCTGTGGGACACCCTGACTGTAACCAAGGAATTCACCTGTCCAGTTGCTGTATGATACTTGCCATGTTCTATTTGTAAGCTATGCAGCTATCCATCTTATCAAGAGTACATCAATACCTAGTTGTACTAATTTATTGATCAGTGTTTTGTGTATGACCCTGTCAAATGCTGAAGTTATCTATATAAATTATATCACAGCACAATTTGTCATTCATAGCTGTTATTATATTGTTATAGAACATCGTCAGGTGGTACTAGATCTATTTTCCACTTAACTTATCCAATTTTACCTTTTCCATTAATTTCCACAACATGAAAGTAGACTTAAGGGTCTATATGATTCTGGGTTTGTCCTACTTCCCTTTCCCTTAAAGGCAAGTTTAATAAGCAGATGTCTCCAATCTTGAGGAATCTCCCAAAATTTATATGACCTAGTGAATAATAGATATAATGGTAGTGTAAGTTCTTGCTGAAGTGTTCTCAGATCATTGTTACTAATTCTGTCTCCTCTCTGGCTTTGTTTGGATCCTGTTTGCGCTGTTCTTTTTCAATATAATCTAATTTTATTCCAGTATCTGGGTTTACCTGGAGGTCACTTAGGACAACTTATCACCCCTTTTGTGGAACAAAACTGTTTTGCATAACATTTTGTAAATATATTTATAATCTGTTTTGGGTGAGAATAAATTTTAGAATCTGCACACAGTTTATCAATTAGTGTGTCTTTACTCCTTCCACATCTTATGTGTCTATAAAAAGGTTTCCTATTGTGCTCAATATCTTTATATAAATTTTCTTCAAAATGTCCTTGATCTTGTCTCACACTATGCTTAATCTGTTTGTCCAGCTTGTTTATATCAGTTTTCAAATTTGTAGTTCGACCTCTCTTCCATTTCTTATATTTTTGTCTCTAACCTTAATCAGATATCTTGTTGTGTTAGTCATGGTGTTGAATTTAATGACCTGATTAAAAAAAAAAAAAAAACTTCCCAAGATTCTGCCAGAGATGGGACTCCCAGCAGATTCCTCCCAAAATTTGTTAAAGTTCCATGAGAATAAGAACTCTGAATACAGATGGCTCTCAAGCCCAACCCAGGTTAGCATCCAAGAAAACTCTGGGGTAATCTGGTTATGTTATGTGTAATCCATCTGAAACAATTCCTGCATAAAATACAAGCAGCTTTAACAAGTCTTCATATGAAAGTTCTTATTTAAGATATATAAAGCCAAATTAAGCCAGATTATTTGGGAAGCATGGGAAGCCTCAGAGTTTCCATGTTTTTTTTTTTTTTTTGTATCGGGCTAACTATGCATTGATTATTTGCTTTGCTCTTCTGCGTTTATTTGTTTTTAGCTTGTTGAGATTTGTATTAATAGGCAATACACCTAAGCATCAAAAAGCAGATTATTTCCCAAAATTAAGGTTCTAAAGAGAGACTGAGGTCAAGCTTAGCAGCAACTTGGAGATGTACACTTTTGTTGAGTTTTTTATGGTTATTGGTGCTTAACAACACCATTGGGTGTGGAAAACAGATGGGTGTACAGAAGTTACCTGACATGGACCACTTAGTGTACTTATTATTTATATTTATTCTTAGGTAATCCTACTTTCAGAACAGATGGAACACTTAGTTTTCTAACCAAACCAAGTATACTCTTTCCTTTCATATAGGACAACCATAGCGTTAGTATAAATAGTATGGGAGACTTGAGATACAGTCACCATGGTAGGGGCAAGTTCCAGAGGCACATAATTCCTGTATTACAAACCTATTTGTAATTTGATTGTATACTTATGTGTCTTTTTGCCTGATATTTAAAGTTATTTAAAGTTCCTGCTTCACATGATGTTACGCTTTAACTTTACAACGAGTTTGTGAAGCTGTGTGCAAATATGTTCACTTTTGGTATACGAAAATATACGGACCGCTGTGCATTTTTCATTGCAAACTGAAGCTTGTAAATGTTTTAATTCTGGTAAGGTGGAATAATGCTTTACCTTTTTGTGTCGTCTTGTGCACACGCGCAAGCACCATATATTGCTTCCATCAGAGAAATGCTGTGGCAGGTCTGTATGTAAATGAAGAAAAGAGCAGCATGAATTATCACTTATAAGAGCAATATGAAAGCAATGCCCCATGATGTTTATGTCATGCAAAATGACACCGTAAACTAAAATCTCTGCTAGTTTCTCCACACTAACAAATATGTCTGTACATAGTTAAAAATGCACCACTGCTTCAGCAGTCTGAACTGTTTTTTTTAATTTCAATATCACAATATTCCATTGTGCTTAGAAATCAAAAACAACATAAATAAAACTCCACCTCAACAGTTCTGTAAGCAAAAATGATACTGCTGAGGAATAAACTGTGCTATGGTGCTGGTCTTTGCATGGCTTATTTGCGTGGCCATTCAGCTGTGCGAATTGAAGTGCCTTAAGCCTATATTAATTCAACTAAGCAAAGGTGCTCTCCTGAAATAATGTATTTTTTCTCAAGATCAAAATACTGGCTAAATTGAAATGCTGCTGAAGAAAAGTTACAGTACTGAGAAATGTAATGACCCTCTGCAGATGCTGGTGTTTGTCAATGAACCATGCATTTATTCAATGACCCAAAGTATGGCATCTGAAGACATTATTAATTGAACCATGTAAACACAATATTCAATGCACAATTTTAATGAATGCTGTTTACTGCTTTCCAGCCGTCACATTTTTGAAGCATGCAAAACCACTTCACTTTCTCTTCAATGTAATGCTCATGTCTGCATGGTTCAGTGCCGCTTTCAATCAACCATTCAAAGTGTAACATTAGAAGTCGGGAAAATATAGTATCTCAAAGCTATTTTAAATATACTGCACAGATATTCTTCTATAAAAGATGATTATGTGGAAGCAAAATATATAGCTTCATTACCTTGCTGAGACAAGCAACGTTCTCTGATACCAAATAGTGAAAATATTAGTAAAGTTTAGATAAAGTAATATTTTAGTTTAACACACCTGCAGATATCATTTGATACAATATTTCTACTCACATATTCTAGCTTTGTAGTTAATGCATTTTTGTAATAAAATATTTTATTGTAGAAAATAAATGATTATGTGGAAGCAACACACAGCATTAGACTCTCTGTACTTTATCAAGTATGACAGAGTAGTACTTATCAACGAGAAGCAAATTGTCAAATATAGGCAAAGTGAATATTTCATTTTGTTTTATAAGACTTACAAATATAATTTGGTGCAATGTTTCCAAATTAACTCATTTTGTTGCATGTTCTTACTTTGCATTTCCTATTTTTATAGTAAACTGAAAACATGAAAGATGATCATGAGAATGTAACATAAATAATTTTTGCCTTGATGCTTTCAGAAGGGGGCTTCTCTGGTATCTGATATTGTGAAATAATTACCAGAGCTAAGTGAATTAAGTAACTTCATTAGTTCTGCACGATTACAAACATTATCTATTACAATGCGTGCATGTGAGTGTTAACTGTTTTATGATGCTGATCTTTACTGGAAGCAACATTCATTCATCCATGCAGTGTATAACACTGAAGCTAGTCAAATACAGCGCCTAGAATTTTCAGTAATTCTACTGCACAAACATGTTTCTAAAAAGATAACTCCAGGAAGCAAAAAACAGAATTATTGTACTCATAGTTTCATACCCTTCTCTGATACCTGAAAGTGAGAAATAATAGACAAATATAGGCAGGTGAAATTACTTTGTTTTACATGACTATAAACATCATTTTGTACAGTATTTGTATATGAATGTTGAAGTTCACATATTTATTCTTTGCAGTTAATATTTATATTAATAAATTTTACTGCAGAAAAGAAAATAATGCCGTAGGGAAGCAAGATAGAGCATTATGGTCTTGGTAGCTTGATATATACCCTTTGTTTATACTCAAATACAGAAAAGTGATAGCCAAATACAGGTGAGATGAATATTTTAATTTATTTTATACTGCACGTATGATTTGGTAAATTTTTTTGCATGTGGATGCTACAGTACTGTAGAATACCTAGTCTGTTCTGCAATGTTTTCCTTTTGAGTCTTAATGTTATATTTACTCAACTGCCCAAAGTTCATTACCAGGGCTATTGAAATATATCATGTGGAGGCTGTATTATTTCTGTCACTGAAATGTACTTTAAAAAAAAGATAATCATGGGAAACGTGAAACAGTATTATTGTCTCAATGTTTTAATGAGTACTTTTCTCAGATCCGTAACATATAAGTAAATTATCAATACAATTAATTTTTTATAAAAGATGTTTTAATGCAAAAAAAATGTTCAGTAAAATGTACCATCTAGAGGCTATTTTAATTTTACCATGCAAAAGCACTTGCAACAAGGTAGTCATGGGAAAGCAACATATAACATTATAGCCCTAATGCTTTGACACTGTTCTCTAATATCCAGTGGTGAGAAATAATACCCAACTTTATTTGGCAGGAATATTTTACTTGATTGTAGATATCACTTATTTGTGTCCTGTTGTCACAAGCTGACCCTGTCTCAGCCTTAAATGCTGTTCCACTATGTTTGCATGAAGCATTGCTGTACTGTTTATGCACTAAAAATATCAAAGATTAGTAACTCCATTAAAATGCAACTGACACAAGCAAGCCTAATACCACTTAGTTTATCCTACCTTGCATTTTTATCTTGCCTGTGATTAATTGTGGTATGTCACACAGTTAAAGAAACTAGCTCTAAATGATGATATCTCATAAGGAGTTTCTGGTGTCAAGGGGAAATATGAAAAACAGAAGGATTGTACTGGTTTCCCAAGTGTTGTCAGAAGTGTTATTAAGCTGTTGAATGTTGTTTAACCAAAGCCCAACTGCTCAGTCATAAAAATGGAAGGCTAGTAGTCACTACAGAGCAACAGTCAGAGGGATGTAACAGATATAAAACTATCTGCTAGCACATCTGAATTTATTTTCCTGAGACCACTACCTATTACTTCTCTGTATGATATATCACAAAGGGTGAATGACTAATGCAGTTGTCTGTGCTTGGTGCTCTTTCTTAAACCACCCCCTTCTGCCCTAACTAACATCCCACCACTCCATTACACTCTGATGTATCAGTAATACTACTATGCAAACCAGTATTTGGGACTGAGGGGCTTTATGAACAGTAACGTGAAAGTCTTGCAGATTGATATTTTATGCACTGTTTACATGTTCAGTGTGTTTCCTTCTTGCTGGTTCTCTCACTTGGGTATACACTGTTGATTCATTGATATGGTAACTCAAAAGACTGGACTAGATGATTTTGAAGTTACTCAAAGTACAGGCATAAAATTATGTCATTAAAGCTTCTACAAGATCAATGGATCACAACCCTGATATTTAAGCCTAAGATCCATTTTATCTTTAGCCAACTAAGTCAGATAGCAGTTCAGTTTGACAGTTTTGTCTGTCTGCTACCAGTCTGTGTTTTATTTTATTTTTCAGTTTTATTTCTTATATAACAGTCCCAGATTGAAAGTTTTATCTCAGTATCCTTTGCCGGGTTTAAATCAGAAAATTCATCTACCTAGACAGATTTTTAGCAGTGTTAACTGTGTCACATAAGTCACATTGTTAGGCTTGTATGCATAGTCTCTTTTTCCACTTAGCTATCTGTTCAATAGTGTCTTGTTTTCTGTCATCTGTCTGTCCATTTTGCCACAAGTATGGTTTCCCTCCTTCTATCAGCCTAGTGTGTATAATTTGTGTTTTGTTCAGCCTTCAGAGCAGTATGTCATACCAGCACTATATAGGTTCACAGGTTCATAGGTAGGTACTAGGCTATTGGCCCAAGGGTCTAAGTAAGCCTAGCCAACAAGGTTCCCTGGCTTATGCCACCTAAGAAAGTTATTTTCCTGTGCCCCAGTCGAGCAGAGCCGCAGAAGTGATCCCCGGGGTGTATTTCCTATTTCCCATCCACTCATCAAGATTTTTCTTGAAGAGTGCTAATGAGGAACTTTGCTTGACATAGATGAGTAGCTTGTTCCAGAGTATGGGAAGTCTCTGGGACAGGAATCTATCCCTCCAGTATGTCCTATTTATTGTGGTGACAATGTTTAGGTCCATATAGTATGTAGCTCGAAGGAATTGGGATTTCTTTAGGTGTAGCATGTCAAACAGCTCTGGGTTTGACATAGCTTTATATGTTAGGCAGAGATCACTTTGGAGTAGGCGATATGCTACAGAGTAAAGCTGGAGTTTTTGAGACAATCATTGTAGGGCATCTGTTTGAGGCCAGTATTCATCATTATGAGGTACTTCTGTGGCCTTTCCAGCTGCTGCAGATGTCTTGTGAGGTACATTCCAAAAGGGGCTTTGTACTCTATAATGGGTCTAATGAGTGTCGAGTAGAGGGGAACAATGACCTCTTTTTTCCTGGATGAGAACCCTTTTGTAATGAGGTATGCCATGTAGAAGGATTTCCTGACTACTGTGGTGATTTGATTATCAAAGGAGAGATTACTGTCCACCTGGGTCCCAAGGTCTCTTATCACACATTCGGCATTAAGTAGACTGCCACCTATGTGGTAGTTCATGGGTACAGAGTTTTTACCAAAGGGGATGACAATGCACTTTTTGGCATTTAGCTTGAGGCCATGGCTCTGACACCAGGCATCTGTCTTAATGAGGCCCTTCTGTAGGATATCCACATCATTTGGGGACTCGACTATGACTCCTGTCTTCGTTAGCCAAAGGCCTTCTGTGTTAGTCTGTACGTCAGAGAAGTAGATACCAAATAGGAGAGGTCCCAGGACTGAAACCTGTGGTACTCCACTTGTCACTGATTTGAAGTCAGATTTAGAGTCTGCAACTTTTACAGTGTGGATTCTGTCAGTGAGCCAGTTGGCAACCCATCTTGTGACGTAAGAACTTATACCTAGTTCAGTGAATTTATCTACAATTCCAGAATGGGGGATGGTGTTGAAAGCCTTGGCAAGGTCAAGATATGTTATTAGATCATTATTCATTTTACCATTGTTGTCAGCATTTAAGTGCAATTTGGTGTGACAGTAGCATTTCTAGCCACCCTCTGCCTTAGCCTACTTAATAATAACATTTTTTTTATTTTCCACTAATAATATCCTCGATGTACATTGCACTCCCATTTCATGGGACTTTCGGAATTTCTATTTTGTGTGTACATATAAGCAATGCTATCAGATCTTTACAGACATCATGTATAGGACTTCATTTACATGTATGTGTGTGCTTGTAGGCATTTGTACATGAGTGACTATGTTTGTTAGAATGCTACTTAATAATTACATTTTTACATGCTTTTTAATTTGTGTCTGATTTTCATACTTTGTTTTATCCTTTTTCATTTCTTACACACCTTCATATTTTATCTTCACAACTACCTAACATATCCATGACTAACTACACCACACAAACTCATTCATCATCCAGAAAAATGCCCTACATACAAAACTTATTACTGCCTTACTGTCCAACAAGGGAACTCTGATCTAGTAAGAAATTATTATTATTTACAAATAAGTCAAATAATGTTGCAGGAGACGCATTCTATTCCTGATACACTGCTAAACTCTGGAATAGTATTCCCACACAAAGAAAAGTCTCTGACAAACTCAGTAGTTTTAACCATTACTTAAACAACATCTTAACCAGTCCTGGTCCTATACGTGCTCATCACAAGGTTAAGACTTTGTGTTCACCATAAAGTACTCTCCAAATACTTTTCTTAAACAGAATACTCTCAACCTCTCACTGAAATAATAAAACAATTTTTATACACAATCTTTGCCTGTACAATCCATTAAGTTGAACATGGGCTTTCTCTTTAGTAACTTCCACCTCTGTAAAATCTTAGAAAGTATAAATGTAACTACTGTTTGTGTATAAATGCAAATAGAAATGTAACTGATCTGCTTAACTGGAGATTAGTATAATGCAATGTAAGCAAATGGAGCTTTTCTCCCAGGGTCTCCGCTGAAAATAATTATTACCCAGTTGGACTTTCTCAATAAACAAAGACAAATAAATAAAATAAAATAAATGTTTAATCTTTACGCATTTTCATTGCATTTCCATGTTAATACACTGCAGTCTATTTTCGTATTCTTATTTCATTAGTAGGTTCTTGCACTATTTTACTTGATTTTTTAATTTGATTTATGCACATTTTCCCCTGTGATTTCAATTTCTTATGTCATTATTTTAGTAGAAATGCTACATAAAGAAATTATTCAATTCTTTCTTTCAAGGTATGGCATTTTTCATTATTTAATTAAACCTTAAACATAAACCACGTTAATTCATGGCATCATAAAGTGAATATAATATCATAAAACATAAAGCTTATAATTCATTTAAAAAGTAACATGTGAAGTATAAGAAAATAATGGAGGGACAAAGGCTCCAAAAAGGGAAGAACATTAAATATTGTTTTTATAAAGATAGAAAGTTGATAGAATAACAGGTTTTCCATTAGCAAAGATTGTCTGAAGGATTTACAGTCTGAAACTCAAAAGTCTGTTATTATTTTCTGACTTCAGTCTTCAATGATTTGCCAGAAAACCAAAACTTTTTTATGAAGAACAGATCAAAATTATGAGGCAAAAATCTGGACATTCTGCGAAAATCTGGACAGTTAAGAGTTATGAATGACGTCTCAACAAGCACTTAAAACTAAATATATAATAATCTTGCTTTAAATGATATACATGCCATGACTTATAAATGATAACAAAACCAAAATGATGACTTTATTATAAAAGTTGCATCTCTCAGATTAGAAGTAGAAGTAGAATTGCATTTCCTTTTAGTACAACTATAAAGCATTATGTCTATATTTATCCAAGAACAATGTTAATTTAGGCCAGTTTGTATTTATATTCAGTAAAGATGTTGTTGATGGTTAAATTGATGAATTTTGAAATTGTAGGAGAGAGGGGGTGTTCAAGATTCTTATAGATGTGAAAAATTATATGATGTCTTCTTGTTGGTTTCTTACTGTTACTTGCATTTACATGCAATCATACCAAAGTATATTTAACTACTTATTGTGATCAACTAGTCTTATTACTGTATTACTGTATTGTACTAAGTACAATAAATACACCAAGACACTGCTTCAGTTAATACGGGTTTTTTTACTATTACATTTTCCTTTTGCATCTACAAGCATGCAACACAGATGCTGTCAGTTCTCTATGGTAAATTCCCAAAGCTTGTTTACTGTTGCACTCATATTTATACCAAAAAGTCTGATATTTTTTCTCAGAGTCTGATGTATAACAGTTCTTTCTTTGTATAGCAGTTTTCTTTTGTTCCCTTGTCCTTGGTTCTCTGTAGTTTGATGATCCATGGAAACTCAGTCTTGCATTATCTGAAACGTGGTGTTCCAGCGCTATCTGAAACTTGATGTTACATCTCTTTACATCATTGCTGTCCTTCCAGCTGTCATCTGCGCAGTTATTTTTACAGACCTTGTTTCTCAATAACATACTCCTTTACATGGACGCCAAAATCTAAGCTATGCCAGCACACTTACTACTTTTTATTTTTCAGCATTTTATACTATTTCTAAATTAACCCTTTATATTTCATATAATTCTTGCAGCTTTTTATTCAAGCTAATAATCATGCTAGCAACAGTTTGAAAAGACAGTGTATACTAAAATTCTTTCAGTTCAAAGATACTTGTAATGACTTACTTCCATTGTGCTTGTAAATGTACAATCAGTGAGATATCTTGTTTTACTAGTTTTTATACCAAGCTCTTTTAAATCTGTAAAACTTGGAAATGTAATATTGAAGTACAATATTGTTTTTTTTTTTTTTACCATTTGATCTGTATGAAGTACTGGTCTGTTACCTAAAATGGTAAGTATTTTAACCCATGGTCCTTTTCTTATATTACTGTGTTATTTATACAAATAAACAGAGTATTGGTAGAAATCACACCTTTTTTTCCCCCGTTGAGTTTATTCTTATTTTTGTCTTATTGTCTACACACTGTGACATTTTTGCATGATGCCTTCCCTTGTCTGAACTGTTACATTTTTGAGGTAATGTACAGCATCTAATAGGGACAGAGCTGTTTACTGAAATATTTATGTCAATCTTTGATTCTTTTTCTACTTTTATGTATGCCTGACCTTGCTGTTATATTTGTGTTAAATGTTATCCTCCCAAATGTACATGCTGTATGCTTTTTACAACTGAAATTGTCTTGTGTTCTATTTTGTGTAGCATTTTCCTAACTTTTATTCATGAAATATTGTAATTCCCTCTGTTTTGATGTTCAGAACGATGCAAATGAAATACAGATGTCTGTGTTGAATGGTGCGTGCCTTGTCTCACAGCTGCATTTTTATCTATAGTCCTTGAAGCATGTTCTAGACACTGAACATTCAGCTTGTCTCTGCAAACAGAAATACATGTATTTAACTAACTATATTATTTCTACATATATTATAGTAACAGATGTGTATATGCATCTAACTAGCAAATAGATGTGCACGTGCATTTATACATTTTTTTAACATATTTATCACTCTATATATTACCTCTGTTTTATTTTAAATAAAACTGTCTAAATTAGTATGTACTTTTTAGTCAAGTTATAGTGCTGTTAACTAGAAACACATTGGGAAACAAAACCTTTAGTTTTCTTTTGATACAGAAAGTTAACACACATATATTGTCAACACAATGATAACAACCATTACTATTAGAATTGGATTAATCTGAATATGACTCTATACAGTGATGTCCTATACAATAATTTATTGACAATGCTTGAGAATTTTATTGCAAAGGCATTGCAGTCTTGTTTTTTGAAAAAAACACATATGTCACAAATGTCAATCTTTGACTTGTTACTCTATTTACATAGATAAACCATTTACTATATACTGTACAGAATGCACTTGCTTGTACAGATTGTTTTTGCATTTGTATATACATGGCTTTAATGTACACTCCATCCAGTTTTTAAACATAGCATTAAACTCAAGCCTGCTAATTACAATACTTGAAAATTTAATATGTATTTTTGGTATTACAACTTTGCACCTTTATTTGAGTCTCTTTTGCAGTACTGTTTAAAATTGAAAGCATGCCCTTCCCCCTGTAGTATACATCATTTTATTGCAGTCTTGTTTATTTGTTTTATGCTGTGAGAATTGAATGTATGCTTGCCCTTTGGCTGTTACCTAGACTGTGACACTTTGGTCTTACACATTTGCTATAAAGCTTTTGCTGTTGCCTATACTGTCAAAGTTGTAATAGGAATTGCTTTTACCCATTTTGAAAAGACGTTTACTGTTACTAATAGCTATTTGTATCATCCCTTTTTGTAAAGGGACCTGCATAATTTATTTTAACTGCATACCATAGCTGATGTACTGACTGTACTCATAGTATTTACTTGCAAACTTTTGTTGTTTTTGTTTAATGCTGCACGTGAATACTTAACAATAATGTTTTAGAAAAATGTAAGCCATTTGGCCTGGTGACCAGTCTTGTTTCCTTGACCTTATACATTTCCGTACCAGTAACATTTTATCTTTTACAACATTCCTTGTAACTACCCATTCCAGCCTGGAAAGATTTGAGCTTACATACTTTTTTCTTTCTGTGCATTCCAGACGCTTAACCCAAAACTCCTTCAGCACTTACTCACACCTTCAATCATTCGTTAATATACTTGCAACTTGATATTAGAATGCAGTTGTAATAAACATTAACTTGCTTAACTATGCATACTATTGCTTTTGAATACTGTTTTTGCTGGAGTCTGTGCTATTTTTTATGCTATTACACAATTACAAAATATTGTAAGAAACAAAAGAGATATTGACTTAACTAACACATGCTTAAAACAAATATATTTACATGATTTACATTTGCTGTTGTCTGCCTTTTGCTGCACTTTAAGTGAAAAGAAACTACATGCATGTCAGTCTTGTGACATCATGTCTTTTCTGCATTTAACTACTCTCATTTGATTTCTATGCCCTAGAACTGTTTTGTTATATGAAATGGTTTTAAAATCACTATGTAAGTGCATTGCTTTAACTGAATGAAAGGTTGCTGTGTACGCTTAACCATTTTGTAAATGTAGAATAGTATCTCATAAATTATTTGCTGTTAGCGTAGTTAACTGCTGTTGCTTTAACTCTTTATTAACCAGATTATATTTGTCAGTATTCTGTTCTGCTGACTTTAAAGCTCTTATGTACTTTTGAAAAAGTATTTGCATATGTTGTCTGAACTTTTTGAACTCACTCTGACTGTGTCTTAGAAGTTTATTAAATCTTTTTGTCAGTTCCCCATGAACTTCATCTCTGCTCTTATTTGTTTCAAGATGTGCAGTGGTTTTATGCCACTTTTGTCTAGCAAGATGTACAGAAGATTCTGTAAATAACTGACTTGACTGATATTGTAACTCTGAAATTAACATTTTACATGTGGTGACAGAACATAATACATCTGGTTGTTTACCATTACTTTTATGACATTGCACACACAACGCAGTGTCATATGAATTGCACAATAAATGTTTACTGTCATACAAATGATGTTGCTGTTTAAGATACCAGTCAAACATAATGCATTTACATAAAGCATTGACATTAACATTAACTAATAAAGTACTGCATGTGCTACAGTTCTATTTATACCAGTCTTTAAATTCTGGCCATACATGTCCTAGACTATTATTACTGTCTACCTGAAAGGTCGTGTTACATTTCACAGTTCTTTTGTTTGTGGTATCCCTGCTGTAGAATGAGAAACAAAAAGAGAATTACCAGTTTCTGTGTGGAAGGTGGCCAAATCTTCCATTGAGAAAACGTAGAAAGTCTCTCATTGATTCTTCCAAAAGGTGGTCAAACACAGCTGGCAGATTCAGCTGTGTGAATGTACAGGACCTGTGGAACATTTAGAGATGCACTGTTCTGCTACTGGATACTGTGCATAAGAAGGAGGAAGCAAATGTTTGCACTGGAATGGAATGTACTAACTGAATAAAATAAAAAAAGAAGCTGTAGTTGTCACAATAAGAAACCATTTGGTCCGTCAACTGTGCCTCACCACTGAAAAATTATATGACGTCTTTCTGTTTGTTTTTTGCTGTTACTTTCATTTGCATGCAAGCATGCCAAAGTATATTTAACTACTTATTGTGATCAACTAGTCTTATTACTGTATTGTACGAAGTAAATAAATACACCAAGACACTGCTTCAGTTAATACGCTTTCTATTACATTTTCCTTTTGGATCTACAAGCATGCAACACAGATGCTGTCAGCTCTCTATGGCAAATTCCCAAAGCTTGTTTACTGTTACACTCATATTTATACCAAAAAGTCTGATATTTTTTCTCAGAGTCTGATGTATAACAGTTCTTTCTTTGTATAACAGTTTTTTTGTTCCCTTCCCCTTAGTTCTCTGTAGTTTGATGATCCATGAAAACTCAGTCTTGCATTATCTGAAACGTGGTGTTCCAGCGCTATCTGAAACTTGATGTTACATCTCTTTACATCATTGATGTCCTTCCAGCTGCCATCTGCCCAGTTATTTTTACAGACTTTATCAATAACATACTCCGTTACATGGATGCCAAAATCAAAGCTATGCCAGCACACTTACTACTTTTTTATTTTTCAGCATTTTATACTATTTCTAAATTAACCCTTTATACTTCATATCATTCGTGCAGCTTTTTATTCAAGCTAATAATTATGCTAGCAACAGTTTGAAAAGACAGTGTATACTAAAATTCTTTCAGATGTTTTCATGACTATTGTGAAAATACACCATTGGAGAGGTTATTGATCCTTATGTACACATGATGGGTTTGGAGCATTATGTAGTACAAGATAAACTTCTGTTAATATTAGTTTGTCGTTTTATAACTATTATGCTAATGACTGAAGACCCTCTCAAAAAATCTGGCACTCATTAAATATAGGATTCACATTGGCCTTTAAATGTATATTATATCTCCTCCAACCTGTTATTAGACTTTTTTTTACAAATTTTCCCATTTACGTCAGGTTTATAGAAGGCTCAGTATATGATGTCCTTGTAAATGATTTCTACCAGGGGAGTAGAAATTGTTTAATGGATCTCAAGAAGTTTACACAGAGATTAGATCTAGTATTGTGGTTTTCAAATGGTGATAATAGATTTGATAGTGATGTTCTAGATAGACCTAGTATTTGCAAACCCCTCTCTTAATAAGTGAGTGGAAATTTGCAGTTTGCTTTCTAAACCTTGTAATAACACGTACTTCAATTTGTTGAGTGCTGAATTAAAATTGTTTAAAGAAATTTGTGCAGACAAGAAGGGCTATGAAACCAGACAAGTGGGGTGGGTTAGTTATTATGAATAATAAAGATTATAGTAACAAAATGAGCACATTATTATTGGGTTAAGAATATTTGGAAGTGTCTCACAATGAAATTAACATTGTTTTTGTTAAAATAGATATGGCACTTTATGATTTGTTAATACAAGGACAACTAAACCAAAATTAATATGTTTTTTGGAGAATAAATATCTGGTTATAGCCAGGATTTTTGGGGTCCCACAAATCCATAAATATTTAGCAGAGCCTGCTCTTAGACCCATAGTGGATTCAAATAGATCAAAGACTACAGCAAAATAATTGGACAACATGTTGAAAGATTCTATTCAACAGCTATCTCAGATTTGTAGAGACTCTTGGCAATTTTTAAGTAAAATTAATGCCTTGACCTTTGATGAAAGTTGCTTATTTGTCACTATAGATGTTATTAATTTGTATTCTGTGATTCCGCATGATGAGGGGCTTGCCCATTTTGAAGAGATTCTATTTGATATAGGGCAGTTATCAGCAGATTGAGTGAATTTAGTGACAAGTCTTATGGTTATGGTGATATCGAACAATTTTATATATTTTGAGAGCTAATTTTTAAGGCAAAGTACTGGGGTTACTATGGGGGCAGTATGTGCCCCCAGTTTTGCTAACCTTGTTATGGCCTATTGGGAATCCAAGTGTATTTTTAACAGTATATATGAAAAATCTTGGTTGTATTACACCTGCTTTTTGGATGATATTTTTATTTTATGGACGGGTACAGAGGAAAACCTTTTAGAGTTTATAAACTGTATTAGCAATACACATAATTTTTAAGATTTTCCCATAAATTTAACACAGACAAAATAATTTACCTGGAAGTTGAATTAACCAAAAATAATCAGGAGCAATGTTTCAGGTCAAATATTTACAGGAAACCTACCTTTTCAAATACCTACCTTCATTATTGTAGCGAGCACCCTACACATCAGAAAAATACTGTAGTGAAAGGCCAGTTAATGAGATTGGCTAGGATGGTTTCTGATAAAAATACATTCATGAAAGAATGTGATGCATTAGTTAATATGTTTTCCAATGAGGGATACCCCATAAAATTTTTATTAGAAATTAAGGATGAAGTATTGTATAAGAGAATCCATGGAGTGTATTCACCCCTAATGGGTAAAGCAATGCAATGTAGTGGTAGGCAAGATAGTAATATTTTGAAAAGTGCAATAAATGCTTTAACTAACAACAACAATAATAATAATAATAATAATAATAATAATAATAATAATAATAATAATAATAATAATAAAATGAAAAATCCAAAGTTATTTATTTCAACTTTTACTATTGATAGTTATAACATTTTGGACATTTTAAAAAAGAATTGGGTATTTTTTTTCTGCAGATAGTCAAGTGTCTAAGTTACTTGGAGATAAACTATGTGTAGTATATAGAAAGGATAACTCCTTCAAAAGTCAATTAGAACAACAAAATATCAGAGTGAATAGTACTCTGGGTATGTTTAAATGTGGATGTTGTTCCCAATGCCCATATGTTATGACTAAGGATAATGTCATTATTAGAGAAAGAGCATATGGAATCAATGAACATTATACATGTGCTGTGCTTCATCTTAAGTGGTTTATCTAGTTAGTTGTGTGTTATGCCCCAATTTTTATATGGGCAATACCTCCAAAAAACGTAAAGGCAAGAATATATGAACATTTGTTAGATATCAGGAAGTATAAAACTACTAATACTCTGTATAGGCATACTCTGAAGTGTCCATTACATTCATTCAAATTTATTGTTGTAGAACAAGTTAAAAAAAGATTTGCAATGTTTTATAATCGATTAACATTTGAAGAAAAGTGATTTAAAATGGCAGTTTAAACTTTTATGCAATACACCCCCTGGATTAAATGAATATTGTTCTATTAACCCATTTTGAAAGTTAAAACACCTGGAAGTGTAAATGGCTAATTAATAACACTATTCATTCATTGTTTTCAAGTATATTTTAAATATATGTATGTATGCATTTTATAACAATATTGCAAAATTTGAGTGTATTAAGGGTCAATTGGTTTAATTTTTATTTTGGTTGTTGTTCACACCTTTGATATTATTTATGGGCATGTATAATACTTTTGAATTTAGTTCTGATGAAGTCTCTGTAATGTAAGGGATGAAAGTGCTTAACTGTGAATAAAGGATTTGAACTTATAGTTGGGGTCATTTTTAGTAGCTGTTTTTCCTATTGGATTGTCATTTTTTTGCTGCTCCATACAGGACTTGTGTTTCTTTGGTCTGTATTTCTCCTTTATTTCAGTCTGTTGTTTAGTGTGTCGATGATGATAGAACTCAGAAACAGCAAGGTAGAATGAAAAGAAGTTTGAGCAAGAGTTAACTTCCACTGAATTCCCATGGAGCTGCATTGGCAACACGCGGTATGGAAAGTTACATAGGAATGACATTGCTTTTAAATATAGATGGAACAGGGGAAGGAAGGTGAAGGCTGTTCTAAAAACCAAAACAATATAACAAAAGGGTAAGCTTACTTATGGGTGTAGAAGAAAGTAGTTAAAGACAACAATGACAGACTGCCAGTTAGAACATGAGGGAATAGAGGACTATAGTAAAGAACACTAGAAAGACACATGGGTAAGGAATATAAAAAGAAGGCTGACACTGGCAGGCAAGCTGGAAGAGGAAAGGGTAGAAAACCAAGGAAAAAACTGGTAACAATTGAGATTTTGGTGGAAATAAAGAAAAGAAAAGGAAACATAATCAAGAATAAATTGAATAACCATGAAAAGAGGAACTGCACCAAGGAAATTACATGAAGGATTAACAAAAGACACTAGAGGAAGAACAAATAGAAACCAGCAAGCTCTCAGAAATATATCCATGGGCAGAAATGGAAAGAACAAAGAGATGAGAGAGAAGAAAAGAGGGGAGTAGTTCATTTGTGTCAAGAGACCATGCTCAGCAATACTAGAAGTTGAAGAATAAATATAGTTTAGCTGAAAGTGCCAGTAGTGGCAGATGAGGCTGTGATAATGGTGACATGGGTCAATAAAAGGAGGGGAAATAAGACATAATAGCTCCTACCTTTAATATGTTTATGAAAACTGAAGTAGAGGAGGATGGGTAATATGTGGCAGAATACCTAAGGTAATGGTTGGAGGGGAAATTAGAGAGGATGAAGACTTGTTGCAAGGACAGTGCACTACAGAAAATACAGTACTAAAGGAAGAAGCTGATGGCAGAGAAAAAAAATAGCCTTTTAAACAATAAAGCTGGTTGGAAGAAACAGTGAATGCTGATACACAATACTCACACAGAACAATTAATGCAAGCTAATTAGGGGCAGAATCAATAGAGGGGTGAAGGAAAGAAGTACAGTTATGAAAGTGTATTCAGCCAGCCAATTCAATCTTACAGGAGATGGGCCAAAATATTTGAAAAGATAAAGAATACTGATTGATCTTGGTCACAGTAGAGTGACAAGAAAGCTTCAAATCAGACCAGCAAACATTGCAAATAATCTTGCAACCTGTATGGCTCACACTGGATATGCAAAATTATCCAGAAGTGGCCAAAAGCTGGGAGATTGAGATTATGGAGGAGCAGACTATGACCTAATGGGATATTCAAAAGCACCAGGGTAAGAAGATGGTTGAAAAAGTAAGGACTGAAAAAGCTATGAGAAACCATAAGAAAGCAATTTGTAGGGAAGCGTATTTAAAGTCTGTGCATCATAACTGCATTCCAAAGGACAATTATACTGTAAAGCAAACAGGAGAATAAATTGCAAGATTATGGTATTTATTTATCGATTCATACTTTGTTGTTTGGGTAGTCCCACTAGGCTAGTTGCTTCCTTTTAGGGGAGACCTGAGATGGTATTTATACTACTAGGAGAGATTTGGCCAGGGCATTGGAGAACTTCATCTACTCTTTTCGATAGGTGCCATGGGATATTTTATTCCCACCTGAGCTATCACCAACTCAAGCAGATGGGGTCTTGGTTTAGCATCTCATCTGAAGGATGGCGCAGTCAGGAGTGCAGCATGCACCCCCTTAAGCTGCACTTCACTATCAGCAATCAATCTACCCAGGGTGGCAAAAGAACCCACAGCCTTCCACAGCAAAAGCAAATATGCTACCTGTTGCACCACTGACACTAACTATATTATGCAGTATTTCCCCTACACCTTGTGTGTGTGAGTATATACTGAGTTTCAGAATCAGAATTCACAGTTTTTTAATGCAAACAATCTTTATTTTTCAAACCATTAGAATTCTCATTATTGATTATCTGACCTTCTTGTGGGAATCAATTTGGGTGACTATGCAAAATAGCTTAAAAGATTAGCAACGTACAAAAAGATTATCGAGGCAAAGACATAGTTAAAGGGATTACCAACTAGGAGGTGAACGTGTCATTAAATGAAAAGCTAAGAGCCAGCTAGAGTGGCTAAAGGCAATTATAAATTGAAAGGTTATGGCCTGAAAATTAAGCAGTGAAGTGCATCAAGAAGGCAAAGAAGGAAATAGAGAGAGAGAGAGAGAGAGAGAGAGAGAAAGGCTTGCATTAATAATTGGGTTCAAGCATAAAGAAAGAAAGAAAGAAAGAAAGAAAGAAAGGAAAAAGGTACTGGTGAGATAGTTTGGGAAAGTGAAAAACACAGTAAGCAAAGGACCATAAGAAAACTATAAACAAATGGTTTGTAACATTGTCCATCAAAGAGGTGGACAAGAGAATAGACATATGATAGACAGGACAGCAAAATGATAAACATATGATTAGTTAGCAGTGAAGGAGGTTGAAAGGTATGGGGTTTGAAGGAGATGGAGGCATCAAACACCTTCTCATTTAGGATTCTGAAAAAAGTTAGCCTTGATGCAATCTATGCCAGAATTACTCATAAGTCTGTTCTGCAGAAAGTGGCCAAAAGGGACTCATACGCTAGTAGTTGTGCCCATCCATAATATCAGACCAAAAACTATAAACAGTGAACTTGACTTCATTAAAGGACAAAGCAAAGGAACTGGTCCTAAAAATATAAGTTTTAAGGTTAACGAGGCAACGGGTTTCTCAACATGTTTCAGTATGGGCTCACAGTAAGTAGATCCTCTCATAAACAATGGAGCCAATTCTGTGAGTGGATTCCCATGGAGGATGGCAGATTATGGGATTAGTCCTGTTTCCTGCCCAGATAATGTGTTCAATAATACATTCATTCCAGGTTTAGAAAAATGGATTCAAATTTTTCCAGATTTCTAATACTTTGACCTTCTGACATAGTTTTGCCAACATCAGTTCTTTCTACCTGCTTGATTGCATCTTTACTAAAATACATCTTGACAGATTTCTCATGGGCAGATTTAGAGCATAAACTTGTTGTGCCCTTTCAATTAACAAATCCTGCAGTGGAACACCAGACCAGTCACATATTTGTACTTTCATAAAATGAATACAGTCTGTTTCTTCTAGTTTCTCTGGTAAAACAGAACATCTCAGGTTTTCTGTGTGTGTACTCTATTTACTAACTCTACTATTGAAACCTCATATTCAACCAGTTATTTCTTCACTTCAGCCTCTGATTTGTGCAGTTTTATCAGATCATCTGAACAGCTAGCTAATACTTCGATTTTTTTCAATCTTTTTGTCATTTGAATTTCTACATTCTTCCAATGTTTCATTTATTTTAATCACCTCTGAGAACATTTGATTAATTTTTCCCCCTCAATTGCTGGAAGCCATCTCTTGAACCAAAGCTGAAGCTTGAACTGCTTTTTGCTGAACAACTGGAGAACCCTTCCCAGCCAGTGTTGTCTCCTCACCTTTTCTGGTTGATTTTATTTCAGATTTTTCAAAGTTATTCTTTGCTGGCATCCAAGCACTCTACTTTCTAGCCAGTATCTGAATTATACACCCCCCCCCCAAAAAAAAGTTTTAATGGCCCTCCTTTTTTCTGTTTCTGTTTTAACACTGGGAGAGCTGAAATTAAGCTGTTGATCAGCATGCATTCATCTTGGAAGTCTTGACTATAGTGCAGCCATAAGCATTATTAATGTAAAAAAATCACGGAGGAGTAAGCCCAAAGTGCAGAAACTACAGAAAAAAGAAATTAACCAGCAAACACTTTTTAAATAAAATTATTACAATGCAGAAAAAATGAATTGTAGGAATGGGGCTATGTATTACAACATTAGAATGAGCAGATTTAAAAAAAATATATGGAAAGGGTAAGCCTGTGCATTAGGCAGGCAGGCAGATAAGAAAGTTAAGTTGAGCTTTTACTGTCTACGGGGAGAAGCTTTCAGTTTGCTCTAGTTTCTTTCAGTATAATCAGATGACATGAGACAGAGAATTTTCCAGAGATAATTTATAGTAAAAGCGTTATTGGTTTGTTGGGTGGGCATTCAGTATTATGGATCTTTGTGAGTGAGTGGGGAAAAATATTTAAACAGCTTACAATTTGACAATTGCAATGAAAGATGAGAGACAGAGATTTAGGTAATCAGAGATGCTGTAAGAACCTAGAAGAATTAGACAGTAAAACTTGTAGCCAACAGTATTGCAGGTCAGCAAGCTGTTTAGTTAAAGCAAGTAATAATAATTATAATAATAATAGTATTAGTAGTAATGCCCCTACAACAAAATGCTTTAGAAAAAAATCAAGTGTAAATGTTGCTTATTTTTATGTTGTAGAGACAATTTATTTTTGTTGAAAAATGTGTCCAAGAAGTGTTTTCAATTCAGAATATAGGAGAAAGAATATATAGAGAGGTTGATAAGTCCCTTTATTAGACTGTGATGTGCCTAGTTATGGAGATTTTAATTTATAATTTATAATGCTCAAGAAGAAGGCATTTACCACACAAACTAGCAAGTAGAAGAGGAAGATGGGATATATCATTTGAACATGACTGGGAGTATAATCCTTTTTCATGTGAAAAATTGAATACATGGAATATAAGATGTGTATAAGACAGTAAAGGATAAATGTGATCGGACAGTGCTGACAGGTATGAATAGGGGAGGAAGAAAGGAGCTTGAGTAGCAGATCAAGGAAAAACAGTTGTAGCCTGGTGTATGGAAGTACTTTATTCACAGGGATGTTGGCTGCAAGGTGAAATCAATTGTCACAATTGGTAGTAGGAGGTATGACAGGCTAGGATTTTAAGGTGGAGTGGGATTTCTGGTGAGATCAGAAAGAAACTGGGGACATTGCCTTAAGTCTACTGCAGCACTTGGGTAGACAAGATAGACTCATATTGTGCTGTCAGCTAATTAATGAAACATGATGCAGGTACCGAGTGAATTTAGAATCAGTACCTGGTGACTCTGACTGAGAGTATTTTACTTCCATGGTTAGCCACTGACTTAGTATACATCACCTCCATGACCTCCTCATGATTAGACACTGACAAAAGATATGTCACTTCCACAGTTAGACAATGTCGATATGTTACCTGCGGGTCTCTATCACATCATCAAATCACAATTAAATGAATGCTTCTTTGTCGAACACCTGTTCAATGAACATTCGTCACAAGATGGGTTGCAAACTGGCTCATGGGTAGAACTCACATGGTCAGAGTTGCAGGTGCTATGTCCGACTCCAAACCAGTTACAAGTGGTGTCCCACAGGGCTCAGTCCTGGGACCCCTCCTGTTCAGTATATACTTCTCTGAGGTACAGGCAAGCACGGGAGGACTGTGGCTGACCAAGTTTGCAGATGACTGCAAACTGGGGGCCATAATCGACTCCCCGACTGACACAGACATCCTTCAGAAGGGTCTCACAGAGATGAATACCTTGATGTCCGAATCATGGCCTTAAGCTAAATGCCAAAAAGTGCATAGTCATCTCCTTTGGTAAGATCAAAGTGCCCACAAACTACCACATAGGAGGTAGTCCAGTAAGTACGAAAGATGTAATTAGGGACTTAGGGACACAAGTAGATAGCAACCTCTCCTTTGACAATCACATTGCCAAAGTGGTTAGAAAATCCTTCTATGTAGCCCACCTAATCACAAAAGGGTTCACATCTAGATCAAGTGAGGTTATTGTGCCCCTCTACTCATCGCTCATCAGGCCCATAATAGAGTACAATGCCCCATTTGGGATGTACCTTACCCAACACCTGCAACAGCTTGAAAGACCCCAGACGTATCTCACCAAGAGGATCATGGGCCTCAAACAGATGCCCTATGCAGCCAGGCTAAAGAGACTCCAGCTCTACTCGGTTGCTTACCGCCTTCTCAGAGGAGACCTCTGCCTTATGTACAAGGCCATGTCTAACCCTGAATTAATGGACATGCTCCACCTAAGGAAAACCAAATCTCTTAGAGCCACACGCTCTAGGGATTTAAACCTCAGCACAACAATTAATAGGACATGCTGGAGGGACAGATTCCTGTCCCAGAGACTTCCCTCACTCTGGAATAGAATCCCAATCTATGTTAGGCAAAGCCCCTCACTGACTCTCTTCAAGAGAAATCTTGACTAGTGGATGGGAAATCATAAATTTACACCTGGGATTACATTAGTGGCCCTGCTGGACAGAGGCCCAGGAAACTAATCTAAAAGGGAGGCGAAAGCCAACACACTCTGGCTAGGCTTATAAATTCCCTTGGGCAGATAGCCTAGTACCTACCTATGAACCTATACTATCCACCAAACTAAGTTTTCAGTCAAATGTTTCTTAGGCCAAACAGATGGTTGGCCACCAGCTAGAATTTTCCCTTTTCCTCGGTGTAGTGTGGCCTTGGAGTTGGTATATTTAGTTGGAGGGTGTGGGCGGTGCAGACCCTCATATTGGGGGGTGTAGCCCCCCACATGCGTAGGTGTTAAGTTTTATGGTTTTGTTTACGGTTGCTAGAGTGGACTACCGTCAGTTTGTCCTAGGAAACTTTTTGCTGAAAAGTTAGTTTGATGTAAAAAAGTATGTTCGCTGAATAGGTGTTTGAGGAAGAGGAGTTTGCTTAATTGTGGCTCAATAATGTGATATAGAGCCATTACCTGCATATTTGGCCACTGTGGTTAATCATGTCCATGATCAGCCACTCTGTATATGCCACCTCCATGGTTAGCCCCTGACTGAGTATATGTGACCTCCATGAAGCACCGTGACTGAACATCTGATACCTACATAATTAGTCACTGATGTAGGATATGGCACATTTATGGGCATCCAAAGAATAAGGATATACAATATCCATGGTTAGCAATTAACTGGGGATGTCACCTCCATATTCAATTGCTGACTGAGGTCATTACTCCCTATGGCCAGACACAGACTGAGGATATGCCATCTCCATGGTCAGTTACTAACTGAGGTTGTTACCTCAATGTTCAACCACTGACTGAGGATATGTACCCCTATGGCCAACACTTGACTGAAGATATCAACCGCATAACTAGTCACTGACGGAGGATATATCAAGTCCATGAACTGTTGTATCTCCATGAACAGGTACTTAATGAAAATATGCCAATTTCATGGTCACTGACTGTGGAGGTCTAAACAAGAGCTGAAATTTACCAGCACTGTCTCTCTCTTATGTATGATCTGTTAATAGTCGGACTTGGAAGTAAACAAAAAGCTTTGCCTTTACCTGACTTGGTCAATGAGGGTTTCATTTTGGGGTTGATTATATTTGTGAAAATGGATGTTGTGATGTCTTCTTTTGCCTGTGGAGTGTTGTGAAGAGTTGTTTCAGCTGCCATTCTTACCTTTCTCTTTGAGTTTCCTGTTTCTAGGGCATAGTAGGTATTGTGCAGTATTGCAAGAGGTTACTTCAAGTGTCAGGAGTCTGTGTGTGGGTGTGTGGGTGGGTCTGTGGAGAAATATAGATGTGGATGGGAGGCATAACCTCTTCAGGTCTCATGTCTTATTTTTACTACAGTGTACAAAGTAGATAGCAGTTGCCCAGTTGCTTGTGAGACATAATATGTGTTTCTTGATTATTTTGTTAAAATTTTCTTATGACTGTCTGCCATAATTAGCACCACTGCATGCCACATGCTGGTTAGAAAGCTAATGACTACTAATCATACTCATCTTTAAGCTGCCTTATTTCTTACCCAAGCCAAATCAGCACTGCTGAGTGCACTGTGTATTTATTTCCCAATATCTCACTCACCTTGGTTGAAGAGGTACTAAGATCAATAAACCTAGTGTCATCTGACTGGCTGAATAATTTGAATGGTTTGCACCTTTAAATATTTACACATCTCTAGTTCCCCGTACTCTCTGTTTTTTCTAAATGATATTGGACATAGGTTATGTCCTTCACATGAGGAGGACTACTATTCTTATTCTCATATGTAAAGGTGGTATTAAAAACTCTTTTGACCACTACGGACAAATCAGTTTGACCAGCATTATTGGTAAATGCTTTGAATGAATTTAAGTTAATGAAAGAGCAAATATGTTTATATGTAGAGATATATCAGCAGGAATATTCAAGGCTATATGAATAATTTGATCGGCTTTTATCAAAATTCCTGGGAAGCAATTGACATGGGCCTATCAGTGGATGTTATGTATTTGGACTTATCAAGGGCTTTTGACAATGTTCCTCATCATGCAATTATTAATAAATTATACATCTTAAATGTTAACAGTAACATAAAATGTAATTGCAACTGTCTGATGGCCGAATCTTTTGGGTTTGACCTGATTATGACATTTCAAAGGATACACCCTTGACTCTATGTGTCCCACAACGGTCAATTTTGGGGCCACTTCTCTTCAGCTTATTAATTTATGATTTCTTTGTAGAAGAGGATGTGTGGATCAACAAGTTTACTAATGATTCAAAAACTGTGTCAGTTGTGAATTCAGTAAAAGAACATACAAAGATTCAAATGTCCCTAGTAAATTTATACCTGTGGTTCGGGGGCAATTTTATGGATTTCATTGTAAGCAAAAGAAAGTTTATTCATTTTAGAAATAAATTAAATTACCAACATGCACTAAATAACGTAATTCCCAGTGAAGACTGTAAGATAAGAGATCTAGGAATTACTGTAGATAAGAGCTTCACTTATCATGAGAATTTAAATGTAATCATTAGGAAATGTTAGTCTAGTTTAAAGGACATTTTCTGCAGGATATCAAGCAGTGACAAAAGAATCCTTCTTCCCCTCTACCAGGTAAAAGTTAGATCCTACATTAAATACTGTGCCTCAGCCTGCATGTATAATAGAATCAAGATAGTGAGACTAGAAAAAATTCAGAAACATTTTACAAGGCAGATTAGCAGGGTCAAACACCTAGGATAAGTTGAGGGCTTAGTTTTGGCATAATGGAGAAGGTGTTTACCTCACAGACACAAAGTGCAAGGTTTGAGTCTCACCTTTAAAAGAGAAATTGGCTAGGCTTAAAATGGCCCACATAGGCAGCTAGGCTAGTATTTCTCTATGAATCTATGAACCAATGAACATAGCCAGCCTTAGGCAAATGTGAATTAGGTGGCCACCTAGGGTGAAGCTCTAGCAGGGGTGCTTTTCCAGTATTTATTTGTTTACTTTTGTAGTATAGAAATGGTTTCTTTAATATGTATTCAATGAATACAGGAAAAACTGAAAAGGAAGAAAAAAGTAACCTGAATGGTGTAGGTAGACGAGGATGGGGGCACTGGGTGGTGTGGGGGGCAGTGTGGAGCCCTTTTGCTTAGGGCACCAGTTGACCAAGGCCATCCCTGCCTATGAACCCATATGAAACTAGATTAATAGTCACCTATGTACTTCATTAGTAGGCCAATAAGAGGTCATTTTATTTTAATCTATAAATGCATAAGAAATGGTTCACTGGCTGCTACATTAGAGATTCAGTTTGTATCAAACTATGATGCTGAAATAAGAAATTCTGGTCTTTATGTCAATAATCCAACTTTTAGAACTCCTCTGAGCATTAGCTCTTTACAAGAGAGAGCAGGTTCTCTATTGAATGACCTACTATTACAAATAATAGTGATCAGAAGTTTGGGAACATTTAAAAGAAATAATTATTTAGGAAGTAATGTTCCCACTAACAGCAGAAAAACTTTAATAAAGTCCGTATTGAGGCTTTGGAGTTTGGATTACTAACACTGAATAATGAACATTAGTTGGATGATACTGCTACATCGTATGACATTTAAAACTGTATGGATATTATTCTAGAGCAAATAATTTTTAGATAATACAGCGCATCATTCCTACTAATCCTAATGATGTTCCCTAATGGAGCCTGATGTGAATGGACAATGCTGCCCTGGGCTGCTAAATAGCAGCTCCCTGAGCTTGTGCTGCTGGTTTTGATTCATTCCATCGTTATGTATCTCCTGAGCATGTGCGATAGTTACATAACTAGACAGGTCTCTCAGGTCCCTGCTGAAAAAGGGAATTTGTCTTCTGGGCTTAGTCAACAAATAGGTAAAATTACATTAAAATAAAAAATAAATGCTGCAAAACATAAGGAAGGAAAGTTGACACTGAGCTGTTAAATGTTGCAGCCCTGATGCCATTTACTATGGACTTCTGCAATTCCAGATGTAGTTTTGTATGAAAGTTAATTATCATATATCAAGCAAGGCTTATTTTCTCTAGAGAAGTCTCTTCAGAAAGTCAAATAATGTTGCATCCCATCAGAAAAAATGTAATTTATTTATGTTATAAAATAAATGTCTGACTACAAAACAAAACTGATTAAACAATGGCCCTGATTCCAAAAGACTTGCTCTCTGTGTAAGTGACCACTTACACTGAGAGCAGGTGGTTTGGAATCTGCTTCTTGTAGTAAGCCTGTTAGGCCTTACACTGAAGTAAGACACTTACTTTGAGAGCAGGGGTTTTGGAGTCTGCTTCCTGTAGTAAGGTTGTTTATAGGTAGGGCTTACAATAAAGTAAGTCACTTACACTGAGAGCTAGGGGTCTGAATGGAGAGATGAAAAGTCAGCAAGCAAAGGAGAGGAGTAGTGCTGGAATTGAATTCATCCTCGAGTCTTGGTGAGTACCTTCACAAGGTAGACCCTGTTTTCACAAAATCTCACCAAGGCGACACTGATATATATATATATATATATATATATATATATATATATATATATATATATATATATATATATATATACTGTATTTATATAGCATATATCATGCAGCGGTTAGCGTTGCCGCCTCACAGCAAGAGGTTCTCTGGTTCAATTCTCGGCTGGGGTGCCTTCTGTGCAGAGTCTGCATGTCCTCCCTGTGGTCGCGTGGGTTTCCTCCTGGTGCTCCGGTTTCCTCCCACATCTCAAAGATATGCTGTAGGTGGATTGGACACTCTAAATTGGCCCTAGGTGTGAGTGTGTGCATGTGTGTGTGTGCCTTCTGTGGAAGGTTGGGCGCCGGGCTGGCAACTCGACACCGTAAAACTCCACTGCCAATCATGAGCACACAGGTGATCCGCTGTGGTGACCCCTAACCGGGCAAAAGCTGAAAGAAGAAGAAGATATCATAGACAGAAGTAGGTAAAAAATTAAAAGGGATAGCTGGGTGCACAAGACCCAGGATAAAAAAAGTGCCCAATCCTGGTAGGCGTACTGGTGCCAGGACTGGAAAAAATGACAGTCTAGAATCCTCAAAATATGGAAGCATTCCTACGACGGGACTAGATCAGACCCAGGGGGAGGATGGCCCCCTGTTGTAGAAGGAAGTAGCAGTCCACAAAAATCACAAAAACTGATATACCATAAAGATAATAGAGTAGACTATTGAGGATAAGAAAGAAAGTATGTATTGTTACTATTATGCAAAAAGCCCAGAATTTCCAGACACAAGATATATAAAATGATTAAGAGAGAAATTAGAGGAAAGAGAAATACTTCTGCCAGAAAAACTGTCAGAAGCTTCAAATGACAATTTGTTTTCATTAATGCAACAGATTTGTAAAAAACAGTATATAGATCAAGAAACTTTGATCTGTTTGGAAAAAATAGCATCTGAGGAGGTGCGAAAATATAAACAACAAAACCTAGAGATATTTGAACAATATAAAAAGAAATATGGACATGGGAAAGAAAGAAAGATTTGATATGGTGTAATATTTATGCAAAGGAGAAAGCCAAATTAATCAATATGAAGAAGGCAGCTCCAAAGATATTCGTAGAGAAATACAGGCAAAGGCATCTGGATATAGAAAATTTTACAATAAAAAACATCATAACAAACATGGAATATAGAAAATAAGATTAGCAAAGTAGAAGTTAAAAAATAGAAGTTGAAGTTATGGAGTGTCTGCGAAGTGAAGGATTTGGTGTAGAAGGTCTAACACAGATTACATCACAGCATGATGGAGTGAGTTCCCAAAGTAAGGAGAAACAGGAAGATCAGGAAACATCTGAAGAAGAAAGATGCTATAGAACTTTCTATAGAATGCCCACAGGAAACAGAAAACAAGGGATGTGCCCTCAGTTTGGAAGAAAATGAGATAAGAGAAGAGTTGCTTAATTTAATGGACATGGGCAGATATATTAAGATCAATGAGAGAAACAGACTGCAGAAGGTCAATAAAACCCAAAAAGTCAGAAGTCTGATAAAACAAATGAATGTAGTAATTAGGATTGTCCATAGAGATCCATGTGCCATAACAGAAGTAAAGAGGATATATTACTGTGCAGCTAAATTAATAACTGATAAAGTTCTACCACAATAACACAGGGTAGTGAGGGAAAGGAAGGGGAGAAACTGAATACCATTATGGAAATATCGAATAGGGAAAATTATAAAGTAATTAAGACAAGAAGTATCACTCTTAGAAGATTATAGATGAGGGAATATGTCAACAAAAATACTTAGAAAGGTAGACATGATAAAAGCAATGCTCAGTATTATAATGGATCAGGATTTATCATGCACTATTGCAAATAAACTAAAATATCAGTTCAGGCAGACAAACTTAGAAGATACACAGATAAATATAAAGGAAAAGTACAAAATAAGCAATTTATTGATGACCCAAAAAAGTTTTATACAGAATTGGGAAATAAGGTAAAAGGAACTAAAAGACCACCAAAAAAAGAGGAAGTAGATACATTTTGGAGAAGTATCTATGAAGATCCTGTGGAACATCAAGCCAAACCAATTCAAGGCAGGAGGCTTTTATTCCATACACAGTGAGCACACAAAACAGGATAAACACATTTTGTGTGCTCAGTTTGTATGGAATAAAAGCTTCCTGCCTTGGATTGGTTTGGCTTAGTGTTTTTTGGTTTACTGGTGACTTTTCACCAAGTTCCTTTTCTCCTTTTTTTGGTTTATCCTGTTGAACATAACAAAGATGCTAAATAGATAGAAGAAGTAAAAGAAAGAATAAGAAGTTTAAAGGTGCAGGATATGAAATGTGATGAAGTAATAGCCAAAGAGATTGAGACAAAGTTAAGAAAAACCTCTAATTGGAAAACCCCAGGCCCAGATGTAGTACCTAACTTTTCATTAAAAGTATTAACATCTTTACATGGGGATTTAGCCATGAGTAAGAACTATTTATATGCACACCCCGAACAGACACCAATCTAGCTAACAACAGGCAAAACAATGCTCCTTCTTAAGAGTGAACTTGCAAGCTACCCTAAAAATTATAGACAAATAACTTGTCTTCCGACGATGTATAAACTATACATGGGAATTGATGCTGACAGAGTTTATAGTCATTTAGAAGAAAACTCAATTATGATAGTAGAATAAAAGGGCAATAAAAGAAAGTCATATGGAACAAAGGATCATTTATTGTTAAATAAAGTCATACTGGAGAACTGTAAAAAGGGAAAGCATGGATTAACTATAAAAAAGCATTTGATAGTATCCCACATTCATGGATAAAAGAGTGCTTAAAAATGTGTAAGATACACCCTACACTGATTGACTACATTACAATGACCATGAAACAGTGGCAGACCACTTTGTAATTAAGCCATGAAAAAGGACAGATTATTATCCCACGGATAAAAATTCAAAGGGTTATATTCCCGAGTGACTCTCTCTCATTGTTGCTATTCTGCCTTGCGATTAACCCATTAAGCTGTTTACTTAACAACTTAGGCCATGGCTACAGTTTGGCTCTTAAAAACAACAATGTAAAGACTTCTCATCTTCTCTTTGTCAATGATTTAAAACTGTATAGCTCATCAAATGAGGAACTGAAAATACAGCTGCAAGTCATCAAAACTTTTTCAGATGATATAAGAATGTCATTCGGTCTTCGTAAGTGTGCAAAAGCAACCAGTTTGGGCCAATAATGTGATATAAAAGAACTTGAGCAAGTGAGTGTATAAATATTTGGAAATTGATGAAGGATCAACAATAAAACATTAAGAAATGCAAATAAAACTTAATAAGGAATACTTAGAAGACTTAAACTAATTCTGAAAACAATGGTGACATCTAGGAACAAAATCCAAGCTATAAACCAATTTGTTCTTCATGTCCTAACTTACAGTTTTGGAGTGATTGACTGGCCCCAAAAAGTGTTGGATAGATTTAGATAGGAAAACAAGAAGGATGCTTCATGCTCACCAAATGATTTATAAAAATCAGTGTATACCAAGATTATATATTCCCTATTCCGAAGGAGGGATGGGCCTAATTGAAATTGGTTACATGTATAGATCTGCAATCGTAGAACTCCACACATATCTGCTGACCTCACAAGAGCCAAATGTAGTGAAAGTTTTGAAACATGAGAAGATTAAATCTAAGATGACTTCTCTGCTTACTTTAGCAGAAGCATATCACCGTCAAGCAGGAATGGAAATCAAATAAGAAGAAGATAAAACTCAGGCAGCCACTGAATGTGCCAAAAAACAAAAGAAAGACTATAAGGTAAAGGACCAGATGAGAAGGCAATAAATGTGGAAAAAGCATAAATATAGTTGCAAGTATAGAAAACTTCTGGAAGAAAAGAAGCTCATGCTGATCAGGAGCGAACACAGGAATGGTTAAGGAGAGGCAAATTCAAACCAAGAGATGAAAGTTTAATATTAACAGCCGAAGATAGTGGGCTATGTACAGATTGGATAACAAATTCCATTGAACATGTGCAGGAAACAGAAAAATGTAGGTTTTGTAAAACCAAATTGCAAACAGTTGCACACCTTGTTGCTGGTTGTGACATACTAATGGCAGAAGGACTGTATACTGAAAGGCATATTAATGTGCAAGACTGTTGCACTGGGGATTGTGCAAATATTACGGTACTGAAGTGGCTGAAAAACACTGGAAACATGAGCCAGACAGGGTCTATATTGAATGCTTGAACTTTCAAAAGTTCGACTTTCATATGGTCGACACCATATGATCGAATTTTTGAAAGTTTGAACGTTTTAACGGAGATCTCCATACAGCGCAGAATGGGAAGAATTCCCTTTTCTGCACTGTGATGTGATCTCGCAGTTGGTATATTTAAAGAGTGAGGGGTGTTGGGGGCGCAGAGGGGCTTGCCCCCTTCTTAAAATGTTCAGGTAGGTTATTTGTGTAGTTTATTTTTTTTATTATATTTTCAAAATTTTAAAAGTTTGATTATATGGTGTCGACCATATGACACTCGAACTTTTGAAAGTTTGATTATCTAATATAGACCCGCCACAAAGCATCATAGAAAATGATGAAATGGGATCACCCGTTACCAACAGTTCAAAAGATAGATCCTAGAAAACCATATAGTGGTCCAAGAAAAGAAGACAGAGGTAGTATTGCTCATTGAATTTGCTACACCCAGTGACTACAGTGCCTTGCATACAGAGAGAGATACAAAGTCATAAAATTTCAGGATCTGCAGGCAGAAATGAGAGCAATGTGGAAGAAAGATACCCAGACAGTCGCAATAGTAGTTGGAGCAATGGGTCTTATAAAAAATAATTTATAATTGTATTTAGATGTGTTACCAATCCATGTAACCCCATACAAATTGCAGAAGGAGTCATTACTGGGGACATTGCGAGTGCTGCGAAGAGCACTTTTGGCTGATATCAAAGATTGAAACAATACTAATTTCATGAACTTTAAACATACTTTGACTTAGGAATGGGGTCTATTCCTGTCATAGTAATGGAAACCCAAAAGATTTGGAGAAATTAAAAAAGAGCAAGTCTTTCAGAATCAGGACAGACTAACGCTGAGAGCAGCCTGTTTTGGAATATGGCCCTATTTCTAATTTAATTTGTTTGCCATCTAAGTAACTGATGTGCTCCAGTATAGCTCTTAACCTATCATCTTCAAAATGTGGAATACTACCACTCACAGTGTGGAATACAAGGACACAATATGTGAGCACTTAATATTGGCTTCAACCAGGAATTTCATTGTATGGTTAAAAGGTGTTATTTTATACGACAAAAAGTTTTGATTAATTAATATGATTCAATATTATGTATCATGGATATTTGCTAAAAAACCCTTAACAATGAATGCATGACAGATCCTTTCATATAGAACTTTATGGAATATGGTCTTTTTACTGTTGTGCCATTTAGTGAGTCATATCCATGCACACTTCCACAAGCTTAACAGCTCATTACCCAAGAATTTGCATGATTATGAATAACTCCACTAAGCTGATGAAGCAACTAAGAAATGCAGTGCCCAAATTACTAAGAAGACTACACACAGTGAGTGCTCCAGGATACATTCAGATGTACATGAGCACCTGTCCACACACACACACACACACACACACACACACACACACACACACACACACACACACACACACACACACACACACACATGCCTTGATGACCATGGGCTTGATTTTATACGCAGTGACACAGAGAAATGCATTCAGTTTCATACACACCAATACACACCATGGATTAAGCTACATTATGAAATTTGCATCTCTGAAAATGCATAGGTGTGCATAGCAAGATTACTGCAGACCCATACACTTTTAGATCCCTCGCCTTGCACAGAAATTCTATACTATGAGAATCTGTGAATCTAGTACTGTACACAATTTCGTTTGTCACAGTGCTCCAAAAATACAGTGACCTCATTATCATAGGCCACAACCCCACACATTGTCCCCATTATCATAACGTCCTGTTCTACTGACCAGCCCATACAGCTTTGCTGCATTACTGTGCAGTGAGTCTTTTATGAATCACAAGCCACTTGTGTACTATGCGCAGCTACTTGTACAGTATCCAAGGAATTTATGAATTCCACCAAAGGTCTTTTTTATATCCTTTTCAGCTATGGTGCTGGACGCAAGGGCATGTGTAAGTCCAAGATATATATATACATATATATATATATATATATATATATATATATATATATATATATATATAGGCAGTTTAGTAGCCAATCAGCATGCATATTTTGTGAGGTGAGTGGGAACCAGAGATCCTGAGAAAAACTCCAAACAGAGAACATGAACATTTCACTCAGAGGAAACTCAGACCAAAATTGAACATTGGAACTGTAAGGCAGAAACCCTAATGGCTGAACTACCTTCTTGGTACCATGACAACCAATAAAATCTACACATCCTTTCTCAGTCCTCTTCATTTTACTATTGTAAACTCTTAAAAATGTCTTTTGTTTTCTTATGGCTTCATTATTTGGTCAACAACTATGTTCTGAGAGACTGAATTGAATACTTCACAGATGTTATCTGATAAATCTTTCTTGGGACTAAGCTACATTTTATCACTTTTATATAAAGCATCACTGTTCTTCTAATATTATTTGTGATACAACCTGTTAATGCTTTTAATAAATGGCCTTCCAGATGTTCCCATATTGCCATGGTTGCCTGACCCCAGATCCCTCAGTGGCTGCCTTCCAGCCTTCATCAGGTGTGGTTCCCAAGTTCATAGGAAGTTGTCCTTGTGGTACTCTCTTGTAGTACATCTGGAGTAAGGGATCCAATGGGGCTAGTTGGCCTCTTAATGCTATTGCACCCTGATTGACACTACCACATCCCAAATCCATTACTCAATTCAGGTCAGTGGTGGCACAGATAGATACTTTGCCTCTCTGCCATCAGACTGACATTAATTTGCATTTTCTTTGGCATATTGCTTTATACACACTTTTACTATTATACTGGATTTCTTATATTCATGCCTCTGTTGAAAACGTGAGTGGCCCAGTTATATATACCAACAACAAGAAATAAATGAATCAGTAAACTGAATAATATGATAACACAGTTCATGGCACATTCAAACAGCAAGTCATAAAATGTGTTGCAGATGTTCCACATTACAGATGTTCCTTTCACTACTCAACTGTAGTCTAAGCATGGAGACCTGATTTAATGGAGGTATTCCTCTTGTAATACTGGCTGACTGCAGTTGATGATGCAGGTATTGTTTGCAATGTTCTCACCGTTCTGGAAGTGTTGCTTTTGAATCATATTTGCCTTTTAATTCATGACTAATCACCATCATTAATAAACAGTAATGTATATATGTATATATATATATATATATATATATATATATATATATATATATATATATATATATATATATATATATATATATATATATATATATATATATATATATATATATATATATATATATATATATATATATATATATATATATATATATATATATATATATATATATATATATATATATGTATATATGTGTGAATATATATATATATATATATATATATATATATATATATATGTATATATATAATATATATATATATATATATATACATACACACACGCACACACACACACACACACACACACACACACACACACATACACACACACACACACACACACACACACACACACATATACATACACACACACCAAAAGTTCATAAATCTATGACTACCCCTCCCCTCAGACCCATTATTTCAGCGAATGGTTGGGTAATTGAACTGCTATCAAAATACTTTGATGCTCAGTTAAGATAAGTTTTGAATATACTGGCACAATTCAGAAAGATACTGCAGATTTTTTAAAGCAACTGTATAAATGGTCAAGAGAGAAGACTTTAACTAACTGTATTTTTGCAACTCTGGGTGTTGACTTGTCTATTCACACATATACCAGCTGATTTGGGCATTTCTTATGTGAAAGAATATTTGTTAGAATGTACCGAATATACACAATCTCATATAAATGTTCTTTGTAAACTGCTTTTAACTGTCTTAACTAATAATGTTTTTATGGTTCTTGATACTTTTTATCGTCGAAAACAAGGAGTAGCAATAGGCACAGCTACAGCTACAGCTAATAGCTATGCTAACGTAGTTATGTATATATGAGAGTGTCAGTACATTTTATCAGGCAATAATGTGGTTTAGAAAAGGTTTTATTTTATCGTCGATTTGTTGATGACCTTTTTTCATTTAGGAAAGTGACATTACTAGTTTTAAGAATTTCGCTAAATATTTAACTAATACAACTTTCTTTTAAGATTTAAGAGCAATACAAATACAGATTTTATTGATTTTTTATTTAGATATTACTGGTTTGAAGGATATAACATGAGCACTAGGTGCTAAACCTTACAAGAAACCAGCAAAAAGGAACTCATATCTGCATCGGAACAGCATGCACCCTCAGTATATGTTCAAAAATATTGTTAAGAATCAGTTTGCTAGAGTTGCCAAGCTGAACACCTCTAATGACACTATGACTATGCAGCTTAATGATGCTTTTTTCTGACTTTAAACTCAGGCTTACAAAAATAGTGAGTTAAAGGATGCCTACAATGGTGTTGTCTCATTAAAACAAACTAAAACTAGACCCATATTTGTTAAATCTGACACTATAAATATGAATTTAGCTAATAGATGTTCTAGAGTTAGATGCATGATTACTTACAATGCCAACACTAATGATGTTAAAGATATTAAGAAATACTGGCATATTCTAAGAAATGATCCTGAATTTAACAAAGTGCTTTCTGATATACCAGCTTTTGGCCATAAGAGAAGCCAGAATCTAAAAAACAAGCTATGCTATAAAGAACAAAAAAGGCTTAATATGTTAGACCATTCTAAGAAGAAGGGTACTTTTAAATGTGGTAGGTGAAGGTTCTACCAGTATGTTTTAAGCTGTAACCTCTTTAAACATAAAAGCGGTATTTACGTTATACGATTATGGTAATTGTAATACCAAAAATGTAGTTTACCTTGCTTTATGTCAAGAGTACACTGCATTCTATGTGGGCAAAACAAATCAGAAATTTAAATATTGGATAAGTAAACATCTATCTGACATAAAAAAATAAGTTATTCCTAGTGCTCATTTTAGACGCCAAAAAGACAAAGGTTCTGCTCATGTTTTTAAGTTTTTAATTTTATGTGTTAGTAAGAGCTCAGCTCGTGGTGGAAACATTGTACATCAGACTGAATTAGATGAATTTTATTGGATTTTATGCCTAGCTGGACTATATTGTCCAGCTTGAATAGTACCGTCGCTTTAAAACCTTTGCTTGTTGAACATCAAAAGCATGTGTAATTAATTATGACATCACTATATAAATGAGTTTGTTGATACAACATTTCTGTAATAAGTCTGAAGAAGCCTGAACATGAAAGTGTTTTTGCTTGCATTTCATTAAAGTGTTTTTGGTCTAGACTAGCAGTTTATGTGTTCCAGTGGTTCTTTTTTGTACTATTTGCTGTCTGGATTTCCACTGGATTAACTTTTGTACTGGTGATTTATTCCTGTTACTGTTATTCACTATTAATGCAAACAGTTTATTAAGTTCAAAGTTGGAGGATCCTGGACTTGTTAAAAATCTCTTAAATCTGATATTTTTTTGTTATGTGGTGATAAGGTTGTATCCTTAGCATCACAAAAACATTCTCATATGTTTTGGGGATGTTATGGTGTGTGATCTCTTGGTTCTAATACATGTTTAAGAGTGATTTCCTTTTTGTTGAATTCAGCCTTTAAAATAAAAATTCACCTTGTGATAAGAGTGTAGGAGGGCTTCTGTTGTAAATGTGGAATTTCAGCTTTATATTTGGAAACTGATTAATGTTTATGTTGCCATAATTCCAAAGTTAAGTCAAGATCTTTATGTCAAGTTGCAGTCTTTGCTGAATAACAATTTTATTATCGGATGGCAGAGATTTAAATGGAAAATATGACTATAAGAATTTTGTAATCACGTAATTGTTAATTATAAAGGGACCTCTAGGGGGCCATTAGGTCCCATGTTAACTAAAGTTGCTTTAAGTACTAAGATAGATTAGACTGTTAAAATAATGCATGTTGTAATACAATGTTTTATGAGTAAGGCAGGAGAGTTTTTGTAATTTCTTGGCATCTTGAGTATAATAGCATGGTTAATGGGGTGAAAGACATCCAAAGAAGTTGGGTCTTGATTGTGAAGCAAAGATATCTGAATGGTTATGAAAGCAATCTCTGTAAAAAACAAAAACAAAAAAAAAATCTTGCTTTTTTCCCACTTTTCTGAGAGTTAAAAAAGTTCAGTTACAGGCTTGCTGTTCCTGAACTGTTTGAAAGTTTCTGTGAGGCCATTTTTGCTTGGGCTGAAGGAGGGTCTCTGTGTTTATCAGTGGGAGTGACTAACATTGAGCAGCTTCCCTGCCCCCCGGAGAGGTGGTTACTGACTTGAAACTGTAGTTTTATTGGCCACTAGGGGTCATTTCCATAACTCCTTCATCTTCCTCTCTTAAAACCTAGTTGCCTCGTGGTTTGAGCATCTTTTCAGGCTTGTTGGCTGTTGGTGAAGCACCCTCCAAGAGGAAAAACGCTGAGAGAAGAAGGAGCCACTTTTGAGATTTTAAGTATTTTTCTCTGTTTATTTGCTAAGTTTTTCTGCATAGCTGCCTAGCTTGAGCATTTTCTGGCTTGTTAAACTTGATTTCTGTATTAGTAGCTGTATTTAGAGCACAACCAAAAGCTGTTTGCTGAATTTCCTGTTTGCACTTAATTTTAAATCGTTTTTCTTAAAACTTGCATATTTTCTGTCCTTGACCTAGCACTCTTGTGTGGGGTCATTTACTGCACTGTTATAACTTGATATTACTTGTGAACCTCTGCTATCTCTGTAAAAAACAAAACAAAAAAAAATCTTGCTTTTTCCCACTTTTCTGAGAGTTAAAAGTTCAGTTACAGGCTTGCTGTTCCTGAACTGTTTGAAAGTTTCTGTGAGGCCATTTTGCTTGGGCTGAAGGAGGGTCTCTGTGTTTATCAGTGGGAGTGACTAACATTGAGCAGCTTCCCTGCCCCGGAGAGGTGGTTACTGACTTGAAACTGTAGTTTTATTGGCCACTAGGGGTCATTTCCATAACTCCTTCATCTTCCTCTCTTAAAACCTAGTTGCCTCGTGGTTTGAGCGTCTTTTCAGGCTTGTTGGCTGTTGGTGAAGCACCCTCCAAGAGGAAAAACGCTGAGAGAAGAAGGAGCCACTTTTGAGATTTTAAGTATATTTCTCTGTTTATTTGCTAAGTTTTTCTGCATAGCTGCCTAGCTTGAGCATTTTCTGGCTTGTTAAACTTGATTTCTGTATTAGTAGCTGTATTTAGAGCACAACCAAAAGCTGTTTGCTGAATTTCCTGTTTGCACTTAATTTTAAATCGTTTTTTCTTAAAACTTGCATATTTTCTGTCCTTGACCTAGCACTCTTGTGTGGGGTCATTTACTGCACTGTTATAACTTGATATTACTTGTGAACCTCTGCTATCTCTGTAAAAACAAAAACAAAAAAAATCTTGCTTTTTCCCACTTTTCTGAGAGTTAAAAAGTTCAGTTACAGGCTTGCTGTTCCTGAACTGTTTGAAAGTTTCTGTGAGGCCATTTTGCTTGAGCTGAAGGAGGGTCACTGTGTTCATCAGTGGGAGTGACTAACATTGAGCAGCTTCCCTGCCCCGCGGAGAGGTGGTTACTGACTTGAAACTGTAGTTTTATTGGCCACTAGGGGTCATTTCCAAAACTCCTTCATTTGTCCTCGGGGGAGTGGTTTAGGGCAGGGCCTTGGGGTTTGTTGGCCAATTTGGGCCATTTCCTGTCTTTTCCAGCCCCTGCTATAAAGCACGCTTTAGCGATTTAGCCGATTTAGCCGATTTAGCGGAGTTGCTACTGTTGCACACTAGGGCAGCCGGTTAAGCAGGTTTAAACTATTCGGCTACCTAAAGTCCACTCTTCAAATTTTCCCTTAAAACTACCTTCCTCGAACTATACTACTGATCTAATCAGCGTATCCTATAATTAAAAAGATCATCTCTACTTGACTCCAAGTAGACTATTCTCTATCTGTTAAACGTAGCACTTGCTCCTACAGTACTTATTACCTTGATACGGCACTCTTGTCATAGATAGTACCCCAAAAGGCAACCCCCATTTCTCGGTCACCCACGTCCCCGGAATCTTTTTAAAGTTTTTGTCTATTCCTTCTAGCATGTCGAGGGATCAGTTGCTAGTGTCCTCTCCTGCTCAGCTGGTGAACCTGAGAATATTGAGGCAATGTTACAATTGCCTCATGTACACAGACAACCCTCTCCTCCTCCCACAAAACACAAATACATGCGAGATGCAACTACACGGCCAAACTGGAGGCTGAGCTCTCTCAACATAGGACTGGCAAGACCAGTCAGGAGGAGAAGGTTACCACACACACTATAGACCCAGTCTCACATATTACCATTACAACCTCAAATCATACACATAAACACACAAAGACATACTCGGAGGCTCTGATCAAAAATCTACCAAAACAGCAGAGGCCACCAAAGCAGACACCCAAACAACCACCACCTCAGAACACAACACCTGCAACACATAGACCTCACAGTCAGAGTGTCAAACAGTCACAGCCCTTAAGGCCAAACACAATGCCAGACACACTAGTCATTGGTGACTCCATAGTCAGACACACTGGCGTCCCGCTCACCAGACTGAGTAAGGAGAAGGTCACAGTAAGCTGCCTGTCGGGCGCTAGAATCCGCCACATAACGCAAGCACTCAGGTCTCTCAACAGCAGGTACAAATATGATTCAGTCATTGTCCACGCTGGTGTAAACGACCTGAGACGTACCTCCTTGGACTACATGAAAAGAGACATTGAGGAGCTCTCTGATTATGTAGCCCAGACAGGTATGACCCTGACCTTGAGCAGTATCCTACCTTCACCAAGAATGATGCCACAATACAGAGATAAGATGATCAGCTTTAACAATTGGCTTAAACACTGGTGTCATTCAAAGGGGATCCAGTGTCTGTCTGCCTGGGATGACATGCTGGACAAGCCACGCTGCTTCAAGGGACGGCTTGCACCTGTCACACCCTGGGATTCCGGATATTGGCAAAGGCTCTTGCCACCCCCATAGTGCCTTTTTTAGGCAAGGCTCAAATTCTAAACCTACCACCTTAGAACACATAAAAGGAAAAAAACTAAGGGTAATGCTGCTCAATGCCAGAAGTCTAAATCTCAAAATGCACGCACTCGAGGCCCTTCTCAGTATGGAGAACATCGATGTCTGTGCTGTGACAGAAACCTGGTTCAAGGCTCCTGAGAGCACCCCGGCGCTATCAGGTTTTACCTCATATCATGCGTTCCGGCCCCAAAATCTGGACAATACCAAGAAAGGAGGGGGGGTATCCATATTCATCAAGGACACCCACACCTCAAGACTGGTGGCAACGCACGATGCATCGGAGACCATCCAGGTGCAATTAACCATAGGCAAGACTGCTCTGCAAATTGTAGCATGTTACAGGCCACCCTCACAAACTCAGGAACCTCACATGGCCTTCCTGAAAACACTAGAGGGGATAAATGTATCACCAAACACCATCATACTAGGTGACTTCAATTACCCTAATATAGACTGGGAACACTACTCAAGCCCAAACACCCTAGCCCAAAAGTTCCTGGAATTCATAAACTCAAATGCCATGGAACAACTAGTCACCATCCCCACAAGAGGAGATAACATACTTGATCTCATCATCACGAACATGGGAGCACAATGTTCAACACCGGAGGTGTACCCCTCACTGGTGAGATCAGACCACAACTAATCTCGCTGGAGGTCCTCATCCCACCCCCACCTGAAATAAAAAGACCACAGTAAAGAACTTCTCAAAAGCCGACTTCACACTTTTAAAGACTAGTGTGGTCTCCTTTAAGGCCCCGAGCAGTGGAAAACAGTACTCAAGCCGCTGAATCACTTACAAATGCCTTCTACCAGCACCTGCAGGACTGCATGGATAAGGCAATCCCAAGCAAAACAAAGACTCTTTGTACCAAAGGCAAGCATCCAGTCTGGTGGACCCCAGCCATAAACAAACTCTACAACAAAAGGAGGAAGCTACTACAAGATAGAGCAAAATCCTTAAAAGGTAAGACACCCTTGATCACTATAAGTAAAAACTAAGAGCTCTCATAAAATCATCCAAAGCAAATTTCGAGAGAAAAATAGCTAAAGACTCAAAAGACAATCATAAGGCCTTCTTTAGCTATGTTAGAAACCTGGGAGGAAACTCCCAGATATGCTCAGAGCTAGTTCAAAATGATGTGAAGATTACTGATCCTACAGACATTGCCAACATACTGGCTGACAGGTTCAGTGCAAACTCTCTCCCTCCCCAAAGGAGAGATATCTATACCAAACGATTGCAGCCCCCAAACATCTCCAGCCCAAGTGAGAACTGCTCTCCAAAGCAAAAACACAGCATCCATGGGACCTGATGGTGTCCCCGGCTGTGTGCTCCATGAACTCAATGAGGAATTAAACCCACAGCTAGGACAGCTGTTTAATCAAAGTCTTACCTCTGGATACGCACCCAGGAGTGGCGCACTGCAACTGTAGTACCACTTCACAAAGGCGGTGCCTCCACCGACCCTGGAAATTACCGCCCATTAGCTTGACAAGCCTTATCTGCAAAGCCATGGAGAGGATCATAATGGACCTCATAAATAAAGACATAGGGAATTTGCAGACTTTGGATCCAACCCAGTTTGGCTTTGTCAAAGGCAGATCATGCCTTTTAAACTTGGTTGACTTTTTGAAACAGTCACCAAAGCCATTGATGAGGGAAAGGCAGTCCATACAGCCTACCTCGATCTGGCTAAGGCCTTCGATACAATACCCCATTCGGGTATCATTGAAAAACTCATCAGCTTAAATGTCAACCCATACATCACAAGATGGGTTGCAAACTGGCTGAGTGACAGAACCCACAGGGTCAGAGCTGCTGGCGCCATGTCAGACTCAAAGCCTGTCACAAGTGGTGTCCCACAGGGCTCAGTCCTGGGCCCACTCTTGTTTGGCATCTACTTTTCCAGTACAAGCAAACACAGGAGGGTTATGGCTGACAAAGTTTGCAGATGACTGCAAACTGGGCACCATAGTAGAAAACACATCTGACACAGATATCCTTCAGAAGGGTCTCACAGAAACGGATAACTGGTGCCAGAGCCACGGCCTAAAGTTAAATGCCAAAAAGTGCATAGTCATACCCTTCGGGAAAAACAAGGTTACCCCTAGCTACCAAATAGGTGGCAATCCACTGAGCACAGAAGAAGTTATCAGGGACCTGGGGACCCAGGTTGATAGTAGTCTGTCATTCGACACCCATGTAGCTAAAGTAGTTAGGAAGACCTTCTACATTGCCCACCTTATCATGAAGGGATTCTCATCTAGATCAAGGGAGGTCATAGTCTCCCTTTACTCATCACTCATCAGACCAATGATTGAGTACAATGCCCCATTCGGAATGTATCTGACCCGACACTTGCAGCAGCTGGAGAGGCCACAAAAGTTCCTCACCAAAAGGATAAAGGGTCTCAAAAATCTGTCCTATGCTGCCCGACTGAAAGAACTCCAGCTCTATTCAGTCGCCACCGCTTGCTCAGAGGTGACCTTTGCCTAACATACAAGGCCATGTCAAACCCAGATTTGATGAATATGCTTCACCTCAAAAATCTAGATCCATCAGAGCCACAAGGGCGGAGACTTAAACCTTGACACGGCTATTAATAGGACGTGCTGGAGGGATAGATTCATCACCCAAAGACTCCCTATGCTGTGGAACAAAATCCCGGTACATGTGAGGCAGAGCACCTCGCTGGCCTTGTTCAAGAGAAATCTTGACCAATGGATGGGAGATCGCAGATATACCCCAGGGATTACCTCAGTGTCACTGCTCGACAGAGGCACAGAAAAATAATGGGTATAGTTCCCCATACTAAAGGGGTGGCCTAAGCCACAAAACGATGGGCTAGGCTTGTAAATGCCCTCGGGCAGATAGCCTAGTATGAACCTATGAACCTATGAACCTATGAACCTAAATGATGATTAAAGTGAGTAGGAGAACAAATGCTTTGCCATTTCTGAGCTTCCCATCTGACAGATCTAAGGCTCATATGGAGGTTTTTTAAATTCCTCAGCAATGTTTGTTACTAATCTGCAGAATAATCAACCAGGGATAGAAGTGAGGTTTTTTTTTAATAAATTTTGGAAATGAAGCTTTAAGGCTAGGGTATTTTTTTTTTTTTTTGTACAAATGAGGTTGATTGCTTATGAGCTGGGTGGACCTGTATGAACCCTTTCCATTAATATAGTTAAACTTTATTATACTTTTTTAAGGTTGATTCTTTAACTGATGAAGATGGTATTCTCTATGCTTATTATAAAGTTTTACAGAACTGGCAGATGAGACCTTTGTTTAATCAATGCCATGTGAAAGGTATTAGTGTTAAGCTAGTTTCTCATTTTTATTTAGCCATAGTAAATTTATTATGGAAGGGCAACTCTTAAGTTTGATTATTCTCATCAGATGCCAATTTATGTTTTAAAATGTGACTATAGATTATTGACTTTTAAGTTAAATGAGGGTCTAGCAGTTTGTCAAATAATAGGAGGTCCATAAAGGTCATAGGCTTGTTCCAGATTGTGGGGATTCTAGAATTTTATGGATAGTAAAGGAATATTCAAGGAGATTCCATTTGGATATAATTAGGAGGCTGCTTTGGAGGGTTAACCTTGAAAAGGTTTTCAATGTTATTTTCACAAAGCTCTTTCTAATGTGTTCCTAATGTGATTTAGTGTTTGGGGTTTAGTTCCAAGTGTTTTTGTGTCCAGGATGTTTATTTCATTTTTTTTGAAGCCATTGGCTAGTGGTCATATTGCTCCTGCACTTTCTGTGCAGAAGGGGGTTAAGCACGGTTAGCATGATGGCCTTATTTAATTTGAGATGTGTTCTTTGTGTTTTATAGGAATATGGGTTGAAGTTCTCTCTTTATACATTTGTTTCCCTTCTACCATTTCTTATGCAGGTAATATAATTTTATATGTATCCAAGTTTTTACATCTGATGCCTGTGCTACTGCAGGTGTTAAGTCTGCATGGGTAGTTATAAAGGTTACTAAAAGTAAAGGGTATGCGTTTCATCTGTGGTTGGATACTGCATATTCGTCCAAAATTGTTCTTTTTTTTGCCTTGAGGATATATTTTTGTACTTTGGACCATTTAGAAAAATTGGTGTTTGGAAAAGCTAAAGTATATATCTGATTGTATTGCTACTTGGAAGTCTTTCTAGATGGCTTTTGATCAGAAAGGGATTTTTTATTAAATACATAAAAACATACATCTTGGCTTATGGTTCTTATTTGGCTGGTAGCTTTTTGTTACCTGATTGGAAGTACAATTTATGAGGATCTTTGTTTTGCATGGTACATATGGAGGGAGGGGGGGTTGCTGTTGAGCCTGTATGCATCTCAGAACTTCAGTTTTTGGGTAGAATATAATCAGTGGAAGGCGACTGTAAGGGTACATTATATTTCCTGCTAGCCTAACAGTCTTGAACTCTTTGGTGGCAGTGTTTATTAATATAAGGTGATTTATGGATGATAAACTTGATTTGAAGTAAAAAAAAAAAAAGCAAACACTCTCTCTTGGTATGGGCTACATGCCAAGATGTGGTCACTATCTGAGGAGAAGCATGTTTAAAGCTGCAGTTCTTCAGGATAAAACTCATGGTGTGAATTTGAAGAAAATTGTATTAGGAATCTGAACTGGGAAAGCTCAGAGCCACCGGAAACAATGTTTTGGACTACAGAGGAAGACTTTTAGAACTGGGCAAGACTAAAAGAAGTTAGAAGTGACAATGAGAAGCAGTAGATTAAACTGTTGTGGTAGTTTGTAGAACAATGGTTAAAGGAACTTACTAAACAGACTCATGTTTTAGACTGCAAAACTGATAGGCCACATTATGCAGATTGTCAGCCCTCTATGAAATGACAAATCTCAACAGGTTATAGTTAAGTGACATTTATTTAAGATGCAAGAATGTCTTGTACAGAAGGCAGCACTTAAACAGAAATTAATATTAGCTGGTTGCAAAGTGAAAACTGCAGAAGAATTTTCAAACACTGATCATCAGAAAAGCTCCTAACATTTTCAGTCCTTATCAAAAGCACTACCTATACTAAAAGTAAGACACATCCCAGTATGTTTGTATTCAGCATTTGACATTTTATCAGCAATATTTATAACATTTCAGGTCTTCAGGATTGATTTAAACTGTCATGTCCTTTCTTCCATTTTATCTTTGATATTACTTTGAAAAAAAATGCTATTATATTCTTAATTATAAGACATATTTTCCAACTCTATCAGACTTTTTTGAAAATGTTTCTTCTAGTCAACCTTGACAACTTAATTGTCTGATTTTAAATATATCTGATTTATTGTACAAAGGATGCTGACTTTTAAAATACAAATAAAAAAAACAGGGGTTAGCTTCATGTGAAAGGAAGAAGACAATGTATTACTAAGTTTATTATAAGCTACCAGTAAATTTAAATAGTTTATAGCATCAGTAGCTGTGTTAAATGTAAGCATTAAAATATTAGTACTGTGATTCAAGATTTAACAAGTTATCTGAAGGGACTGTCACTATAACTATAAACAAAATACATGTTCAATAAATCAAACATAAAATAACATGTTTAATCTATTCTAAATTATGTAGAACAGTGTGCTCCTAGATTTCTAGTACTAAGCTGGCAAAACAAAATATCTTGCTGTGTGGCATATTAAATCGTATTTATCCATACTTGTTTGTAAGAATCATAATCACTTAATAAAGTTGCCATAGCATGACTATAATCAATTTGATCTTTCATAACTATGCACTGTCTTTGTCTGTCTTCATATATCTTATGTTGATATAATTTTTCAGATGTTCTTTGCTACTTGCAGTTATGTTATAAAAGGAGCATTTATGTCGTGGGCAAGAGTTCTAGCATTTGCTGAAAGCACACTCAAATTTTGCTTCTGTTGCAGTTTGGGAGGATTATATTATTTTTGTATAGCCAGGTTTTGTTTGTCATACATGTTAAATACATCTGGTAAAAAAAATTTGTGTAAACATATTTTAAATTTTGCAGTGTATTTATAGAATCACAGGATCATAGGAGATTACTAGGCTATCAACCCAGAGGTCATTTCAAGCTTAGCCGTTTCATCCCAATGTAATGCCATAGAAATGTTAGTTAATACCCAAGATTGCATTTAGTAATGACTGTCCTTGTCCAGGAGGGTTGTGGGCGTTATTCCTAGTAAGAATTTATGGTGCTCCATCGACTTGTCTAGGTTCTTTCTGAGCAGTGCCATAGAGGTGCTCTGCTTCACATGAATAAGTAGCCTGTTCCAAAGATGTGGCAGTTGCTGGGAGATAAATCTCTCCCTCCAGAATGTCCAATTTAAGTCACAGGCCATATTTAGGTCCCTGTAATGGGTGGCCCCTATCCCTTTAAATTTACGGATATGCTGCAAGTTCATTAGGGTTAGGACTAAGATTGCTCTGTATGCCAGGCATAAGTCTTCCCTAAGAAGTCTATATGATACAGAGTAAAGTGGCAGGAATTGTGTACGGCACATGCTGGAGTCCCTTGATCTTCTTTGTTAGAAACCACTGAGGCCTCTCCAATTACTGCAGGTGCTTTGTAAGGTACATGCTGAATGGGGCATTATACTCAATTATGAGCTGGATTAATGCTGAGTATAGAAAGGTTATTACCTCTTTTGCTCTTGAGGTGATGCCTTTACTAATCAAGTTTGCTATATAGAAAGCCTTCCTTATTGTAGGCACATGGTGGTTGAAGTTAAGGTCGGAGTCACTTTGTGCAGCCAAGTCCGTCACCACTTCGTGGGTACTTTGGATATTGTTAATTTGATAGTGTGAAGGGACGTTGTTTGTACTGAAGGGAATGATGATGCATGTCTTTGCAATTAAGTTTGAGACTGTGGCTAAGACACTAGTCGGTCTCCGTAAGACCCTCCTGGAGTATACTGACATCATTTGAGGATTCAGTAATTGCACCCAGTTTGCAGTTGTTTGCAAACATGGTCAGCCACAACCCTTTAGTTTTGACCTGAACTTCTGACAAGTATATACAAAATGGTAGCAGGTCCAGCACTGACCCTGTGAAAACCCACTGGTAACAGGCCTGCTGGTTGATGTAGAGTTGCCCACTTTGATTGTACATGTCCAGTTTGTCAGCCAGTTAGAAAACCATCTTACAACAAGGGGGTTTCGATTCAGTTTGCCAAGTTTACTGGTAATGCCTGAGTGTAGGACTGTGCTGAAAACCTTTACCAAGTTGAGGTATGCTGTGCCCAAAGATTTGCCCTCATCAATGGCCTGCTTACATTTTCAAAAAAGATTTAACAGGCAGCATCTACCCTTGATGAACCCAATTTGGGTAGGATCCAGGGTTTAGAGGTCACCTATGTCTTCATTTATGAAGTCCATAACGATACATTCCATGGCCTTACAGATGAGGCTGGTCAGGCTTATGGGTGTGTAATTCCCTGGGTCTGTTGCTAGGCCACCTTTTTTGGAGTGGAATAACTGTTGCTGTTCTCCATTCTGCGGGCGCAAAGCCTATGGCCAGACTATGATTGAAAAGGGTATTAGTGGTGGTGCTAGCTCATGTTTTAGCCTGTTTAGAAGACAGCCTGGGATGCTATCTGGTCCCATAGAGGATGTGTTTTTTGCCTTGGACAAGACTTTGATGACCTTTTCTTCAGATATGTAGGGTGGGGGGGGGGGTTGGGACAAGGTTTGTGATAGATTTGGTGCAGATGGGGGGGGGGTGGAATTTTCACCAAACCTCTCTGCTAACAGGTTTGCTATATCTGTAGGGCCAGTGTGTGTGATAGTGTCGGTCACTATTTCTGCACATAACTGAGTCTTACCTTTTAGGCTATGTATGTAGTTGTAAACGTGGATCAGTTAAGCAAAGGTCCACTCTTAGAGATGTGCCTGTTTGACAAGGGCAGTGAAATAGTGTTTATGGACAAACTTGCATATTCTGCTAAAATTTAGACATGCTGTGGGATGACAATACATATGTACGATTGCAGAAGTTTTAAGTGACTAATCTCATTAACTTAGAACTGTTTTACTGTTTTTCAGTGGATTAACCTGTTATCCCTGCCATGTATGGGTAAGGACTCCGTGGATCCACATTTATGTCCAGTTGTTTCAGGGTGTGGATGGCTCACTGAGCCACTCTCTCTCTATATATGTGGAGAAACAATTGTGACCTGTCCTAAATACCACTGACACTGTACTGAAGGATGCCAAGCAGTTTCTAAATGAGTTATATTTATGGTCTAAAGATGTTATTTAGAGTGATATGTTGTTTGTCATGATGGATGTTAATTCACTTTTTACTGTAATTCCCAATGATTTAGAGCTAGAAACTGTTAGATCTCTTTTAACTAGTCGAAGTGCCTTTTCCACCAATAAGGTGATGTTGGTATTCACATTACTTGAACTCATTTTGGAAAATGATATCTTTGTTTTTGAGATAGCTTATTTTTTTACAGAAAGTTGGGGTGGCCATGGGACTGGCCTATGCTAACTCATATGTGAATGTTGTACTAGCACAGTGGGAAATGGAGGAAGATCTCACTAATAATCAATTTAGATCACATATCCTTTATTATAAATGTTTTATTGATGAAGTTTTTCTGGTATGGAAAGGATCACAGCAGCAGTTGATGGATTTTGTGATGTTTCTGCACGATACTACTTCCGATCTTAAATGTAGTGTCCAGATATCTAATGATAAGACTGATTTTTTACATGTAACTATAAACAAGAATATGTTTGGGAACCTTAATACAAGTATCTTTAAGAAACCTTGTAAAAAGAACAATCCGTTACATAAGACCAGCATGCATACCAGGCACGTCCCTAGGACTGTTTTGAAAGGTCAGGTACTTAGGGTCATAAGATAACAACAACAGGATTCTAGTTGTTTTAAGCAGAAATTTGTGGGTAGAGGTTATACTGTATCTGAGATAGAAAGTACGATAGAAGAAGTTTGCTAGATAAGGAAGATGTTGAGTCATGGATTGAGTCCACTACCTGTAATGCTATACCTAGGGTAGTACTTTTTTCTCTAGTGATCTGAATTTGGTTTGTGACATCATTAAGAAAAACTGGCCCATCCGGATGACAGATGCTGACATTAAGAAAAGTTTGGTGCAAGTTCCGAAGTTTGCATTTAGAAACAACAGAGCACTTAAACAGAATCTTTGTTATAAACTATAGCCTTCTATTAGTAGGGTACTCTCATATCTCCAGGGAACTTTTCCCTGTCGATCTTGTAGAGCATATAAATTTATATGGAGTATGTTACATGTGAGGCACCCTAGATCTGGGAAGAGCATTGAGTTCAATTGTTATGCAGATTGTAAAACTAGAAATCTGGTATGGTGCAGTGCAGGAAATGTGAAGGGTTTTATATAGGTAAAATGAATCGTACTATTAGGGAGAGGGTTTTGGTACACTGTAATAATATCAAGAATGTGAAAGCTAGTAGTGCTATAGCCCAACATGTATTTGAAAAGGGTCATGATCATTCATTTAAATTTTTAGCTTTAGAATTGATTAATGATACTGTTATGGAAGGTGACATCTGTAATAAAACTGAATACAGTAAGTTGTAATGGATTGTAGACTTTAGGGCAAATTGTAGCCCAGGTCTTAGTAATTATGTTTCTTTTAAACCTGTTTGGAAGAGAAGAGGTTTGATTCACTGATTTTATTGGTTCATAAGTCTGTCATGTATATTAATTTACCTGATTCCATTGGTTGAGTATGTCTTAAATACCTTTATATATGTCTTGTTTGATTTGTTTGTGTTAATGGTCTGAAAAAGCCGGATAGGCACAAAAGTACTAACCTGTATATACATATATATATATATATATATATATATATATATATAATTTTTTATAATAAAAAGCTTTTCGGCCAGTGTGGATGTCTGCTGTGTTTTTGTATTTTCCTACTTGGATTGTGTCCCCGATCCACTATTCAACTTTCTTTGTGCGTAGTTGTAAAAGGCCTTATGGTTATCCTTGGCTGTGCTAGCTAAGTTTTTTCAAAGTGGCCCTTAGAGAATTTGACAAGTTGTCTTATTTGCCTGTAGAGGCTGAGGAGGGTGCTTTTCCATTTTTTGGGGTCTCTCCTTTGTTTTCATGGACAGCAACTTTTTGTGTTTACTGTAAAGTTTGTTGATGCTGGATGTCCACCATGGTAGCTTATTTTTACTTGGGGCTCTGGCTTTGATTCTTTCTGGTATAGCCAAGTGTATACACTTATGCAAGTGATTTTACAGGGCTTTAGTGCAAGCGTTGGTGTAGTAACCACTTCCAGCTGGGGTTTGGGCTTGGAATGCATTTATACCTTCCCCAAGGTTAGGGACATACCTACCTGGGACATGTACTCAGAGAGCTCAATCATGTCACTCTTCATATAGTCCAGTGAGCTATGTCTCAGGTCGTTCACTCCAACTTGAACTATGGCATATTGGTACTTGTTAACCAAATGAAAAACACAATCCAGGCTGGAAACAACCACACAGGAAATAGGATGTACCAGATTTTAATGTCAGTTTTAGGGCTTTCATCTGTATATCGCACAAGACTTCTTCTGAAACATTATACTAATACAATAAATCTATTAAATACCATACTTTCCCCTCCCCTAAAAAACACGTGTACTGCCAAAACCAGTGAAATACACACTCCAATAAAATACCTTACACATTCTTGACAATTAAAGACTTGGTACCAAGCATTAAAATCACACATTCTTAAAGACAAATGTTCTTTAAAAACGCACACATTTGGTATATACAAGAACTTCATACTATATAGGAATGAAGCTTCTAAATGCTGGCAGTAGATATAGTTTCACTGAGTCCAGGTGGAAAACAAGCATTAAACCTAACTTGCCATCTTAACTCTTTATATTCAATAGTGTCAACCCAAAGACCACCGCTTACATTTTTATTAATCATCTCAAGACGCAAAAATCCAAATTCATGACCAGGGTTTTCAACCACATGCTTAGAAAGTGCATTATTGGGGTTCCCTTTCTTAATAGCATTGATGTGCTCATATATATGATCTTTAAACCTTCTCTGGGTCTTTCCAAAATAGAACCCCTTACACTGCTTACAGACAGCCAGGTAGACAATGCCAACAGTATTACAGCTGCAGAATTTTTTTTTAGTTGAATGTAAATACTATTAACAGTGGTCTCATCTCTTTCTATGATGTATTTACATAGGCCACAAAAAAACACATTTACGCTTACCCGTTTTTCCATTGATCTTGTTCGAAACACCACCCTTTCCATTTTCTAAGATTTCCTTAATATTCCTCCCCCTTTTGTAAACAATTTTGACACTACCCCCAATCAAATTTTGAATTTCATGAAAACATGAAAAAACATTCCAGTTCTTTTTCAAAATTTCATAAATATGATCACTATTGGGGGAATAGGTGGTGACAAAGGTTAATTTGTAACCAAATTTGTCTCCATCATCAGGTCTATTGCTTAGGCGAAAAGTGTCACAATCACCATTTAATAGAGGGGGGAAAAAACTTTTCTTCTTTTTTCATCTACCTCATCTGTTATATTTTGTACCAATTCCTTAGAGTAACCTCTAGCCAAAAACATACTGGGCAAAAATTTAAATTCATGGGAGTAGATTTCTTCTTCAGAAACCATCCTTGTCAAACGTACAGATTGGCCCTTTACAATGCCACATTTTTGATGTCCCGGGTGGCAACTATCATAATGTAGGAGTCAATTTGAAAAGGTGGGTTTCCTATAAATACTGCTGACCAACCTTTTGTTGACTGTGTCTTTGGTGATTTTGACATCTAAGTATGAGATGTCTTATTCACTCCATTGGGAGGTAAAAACAAGAAAATCTGTTGTTTGATTAATATAGTCAAGGAAAACCTTCAATTCATCTAGATTTTTTTTCCAAACAATAAAGATGTCATCCAAAAAATGCAAATAGAGAGCCCATGGTGGGGCCTCTCTATACTTCTCAAAAATAAACCTTTTCTCCCATTGCAACATTACTACGTTCGCAAATATGGGGGCACAAGCTGCCTCCATTGGCATGCCTTTTTTCTGCAAAAAGTAGTGCCCCTTAATGTAAACATAGTTATTGATACTAGTTGCTGAGAGACCTGAGTGCATGTGTGATCTGATGAATCCTGGCACCAGACAGGAAGCTGACTGTGACTTTCTCCTTGTCCAGCCTGGTGAGTGGGACATCTGTGTGTCTTACAATAGAGTCTCAATGAATATAAAATTTGTTTTTTGAGTGTTACATTGTCACTGTGGTCAGAAAGTCCTTCTGTGTAGCACATCTTATCGCAAAAGGTTTCTCATCCAGAAAGAATGTCATAGTCTCTCTTTACTTGTCCTTCATTAGACCTATTATTGAATATAACGCCCCATTTGGCATGTACCTCGCTAGACACCTGCAACAACTGGAAAGGCCACATAAATACCTAACTAAGAGGATCTTAGGCCTTGGACATATGCCCTACACTGACAGACTCAAAAAAACTCCACTATACTTGGTCTCATATCACCTACTTAGAGGCGATCTCTGCTTGACATACAAAACCATGTCTCACCCGGAGCTGCTAGACATGCTCCACCAAAAGAAATCCCAATCCCTCTGCACCACATACTCCAGGGACCTAAACCTCATTACCACAGTAAACAGAACATGCTGGAGGGACAGGTTCCTAACCCAGCGACTTCCCATACTCTGGAATAAACTCCCCATTCACGCCAAGCAGAATACTTTACTGGCCCTTTTCAAGAGAAATCTTGACAAGTGGATGGGCAATAGGAAGTTCATTTCAATGACCCTGTTTGACGGGCATGGGAAACTAACTGTGGGTGGCAGTCACCCTGGGGATCATCTCAGTGGCCTTGCTTGACAAGAGCACTGGGAACCAACAGAGGGCACCATGATGCCAGGGAATTTCTTGGGCTAGATTATGTTTATATGGTATCTACTACCTTTGCACAAGAGTAGGTAATGGAATTCCTGGCATCAACTAAAGTTAAATAATTAAACCGAGACTGCCTGGATTATAACATTGAATCAGCTTACCCGAAGCAACCCCCTTCACAGTCCTGGTCCCAGATAGGAGCATCCCGCATGAATATGCATAATTAGGGCAGGACTAATGATGACAAATGAGCAAGTACATCAAATTCAATATCCACACCAGGAAACCAACAAGCTGTACCTGTAGTACGGCATAGTGAGAGACTTTTCAACAGCAAAACCAATTCTACTCATGAGAATGAAGAGGACAATGATAAAATTGAATTATCCGAATCATCCCAAGCCAGTAACCAGCACTGGACAGGAAAATTTCACAACAGCAGGGCTACCAGTTAGCGTTCGAACCAGCAACACCAAAAGAATATGATGGGTGTACGCAGGAAGAACAAACGGAGGAGGTAACTACTCAGATTCTTGAGTATGCAAGGAACAATGACTGTAAAATAATTTTTAACACTGAAAGAGACTTTAAAATATGTAATTTCTCCTCATTTGAAATTGAAGCAGACTTACTGAACTGTTTGGCTAAGGGCTTGTCTTTCTTTCCTAGCAGACATGCTGACATTGCTAACATTATTTTAGATTTCAAACTGTTTGTTAGGAAATTAAATTTGTCATTGTTATTCGAGAACAGTGATTTTACTGAAACTTCTTGTCAAATACCAATACACCCAACTGTTGCTTTATTTGAACATATCTGAGAGCTTGATTTTAGTTTTATCATAACAAGTTTAAAGGGAAAAGTGACAACAACAGTTGTAATACTAACATGTCAGAATGGCTAGCACTTAAAGAGGTGCGGAAACTCCCTTTGAGAATTATGAAACCATTTATGGGGGTGGGTTAGTGTTTATGGACCTGGATAACTATGTTAATAGAATGAAACAAATGTTACTGAGTGAAACCTATGTGAATGTGTCATTAAATGAGCTAAATATAGCATATGGTTGTATCAGGACATATATCAACGATTTGTTTATTGAAGCCAAGATAGATGTTAATACATACAACTATTTAATTATGCCAGCTCCCAGAATTCCTGTATTGTTCGGCATCCCTAAAATGCACAAAAGCATAAACACTCCACCTATGCGACCATTAGTTGATGCCAGGAATTCCATTACCTACTGTTGTGCAAAGGTAGAACCACTAGAAAATGTTTAACAGAGCAAAAAAATAGCAGTGAGACACTAAAAAAACATTTAACTCATTCACTTCAATGGAGCTCAGGAAGTTTGCACTGTAACTTCCAATGGGCAACGCCTAAGCCTTTTGACAGAATTAAATTATGTCCTCACATTTCAAACAACTGTTTATATCTCTGGAAGAAACCATAGATGTTATGAAAGATGTATAAATGGCAAATTCTTCAGCACAAACTATTTTTATAGTGGTAGTATTCTTTAGGTTCTAGGTTGTAAGCAGAATTTGAGGAAGCACAGAAGAGTATATAGAGAAAGAGGTTGGCAAAGAAGAAGTGGGATTGTCAGAGAGATGAAGAAAGTAGACAGGAGTATAAGGAGATGAGGGGCATGGCAAAGAGAGAGGTGGCGAAGGCTAAGGATAAGGCATATGAAGACTTGTATGAAAGGTTGGACACTAAGGAGGGAGAAATAGACCTGTACCGATTGGCTAGACAGAAGGACCGAGCTAGGAAAGATGTGCAGCAGGTAAGGGTGATAAAGGATAATGAGGGAAACATACTCACAAGTGAAGAGAGTGTGTTGAGCAGATGGAAAGAGTACTTTGAGGGGCTGATGAATGAAGAGAATGAGAGGGAGAGAAGGTTGGATGATGTGCGGATAGTGAATCATGAAGTGCAGTGGATTAGCCAGGAGGAAGTAAGGATAGCTATGAAGAGGATGAAGAACGGAAAGGCTGTTGGTCCAGATGATATACCTGTGGAAGCATGGAGGTGTTTAGGTGAAATGGCAGTGGAGTTTCTAACCAGATTGTTTAATGAAATCTTGGAAAGTGAGAGGATGCCTGAGGAATTGAGAAAAAGTGCTTTGGTACCGATTTTTAAGAATAAGAGTGATGTGCAGAGCTGTAGTAACTACAGAGGGATTAAACTGATCAGTCACAGCATGAAGTTATGGGAAAGAGTAGTGGAAGCTAGGTTAAGAAGGGACGTGATGATTAGTGATCAGCAGTATGGTTTCATGCCGGGAAAGAGCACTACAGATATGATGTTTGCTGGGAAGGCATGCCCGAAGGCAGGTAAAGACTAGGACTGTGATAGTGAGGGTCGGAACTTTGAATTTTGGCAGTATGATTGGTATAGGGAGAGAGCTAGCTGATATGATGGACCGAAGGAAGGTTGATATATTGTGTGTGCAAGAGACCCGATGGAAGGGGAGCATGGCTAGGTGTATCGGAGGTGGTTTCAAATTGTTTTATCATGGTGTGGATGGGAGGAGAAATGGCGTAGGTATTATCCTGAAGGAACAGTATGCTAAGAGTGTTTTGGAGGTGAAAAGAGTGTTGGATAGAGTGATGTTTATGAAGCTGGAAATTGATGGTGTAATGATGAATGTTGTTAGTGCATATGCTCCACAAGTTGGGTGTGCGATGGATGAGAAAGAAAAATTTTGGAGTGAGTTGAATGAAGTGGTGATGACTGTACCCAAGGGTGAGCGACTGGTGATTGGAGCAGATTTCAATGGCCATGTTGGTGAAGGGAACAGAGGGGATGAGGAAGTGATGGGTAGGTATGGTGTTAAAAAAAGGAATGCAGAAGGTCAGATAGTAGTGGATTTTGTGAAAAGGATGGACATGGCTGTGATGAATACATATTTTAACAAGAGGGAGGAGCATAGGGTGACATACAAGAGAGGAGGAAGATGCACACAGGTGAATTATATCTTATGTAGAAGGGCCAGTCTGAAGGAGATTGGAGACTGTAAAGTGGTGGCAGGGGAAAGTGTAGTTAGGCAGCATAGGATGGTGGTTTGTAGGATGACATTGGTGATCAAGAACAGGAGGATGAGTGTGAGGGCAGTACCAAAGATCAAATGGTGGAAACTGAAAAAGGGTAATTGTGAGTTGATGTTCAGTGAAGAGTTAAGACAGGCACTGGGTGGCAGTGAAGAGTTACCGAATAGCTGGGGAACTACAGCAGAGCTAGTAAGAGAGATGGCTAGAAAGGTGCTTGGTGTGACATCTGGAAAGAGGAAGGAGGACAAGGAGACCTGGCGGTGGAATGAAGAAGTACAGGAGAGTATACAGAGAAAGAGATTGGTGAAGAAGAAGTGGGATTGTCAAAGAGGTGAAAAACGTAGACAATAGTATAAGGAGAGGGAGAGAAGGTTGGATGATGTGGGGATAGTGAATCATGAAGTGCAATGGATTAGCAAGGAGGAAGTAAGGAAGCATGGAGGTGTTTAGGTGAAATGGCAGTGGAGTTTTTAACTAGATTGTTTAATGAAATCTTGGAAAGTGAGAGGATGCCTGAGGAATGGAGAAATAATGTTTTGGTACTGATTTTTAAGAATAAGGGTGATGTGCAGAGCTGTAGTAACTACAGAGGGATTAAACTGATCAGTCACAGCATGAAGTTATGGGAAAGAGTAGTGGAAGCTAGGTTAAGAAGGGAGGTGATGATTAGTGATCAGCAGTATTCATGCCAGGAAAGAGCACTACAGATGCGATGTTTGCTCTGAGAGTGTTGATGGAGAAATACAGAGAAGGTCAGAAGGAGTTGCATTGTGTCTTTGTGGTTTTAGAGAAAGCATATGACAGGGTGCCTAAAGAGGAGTTGTGGTATTGTATGTGAAAGTCGGGAGCGTCAGAGAAGTATGTAATAGTGGTACAGGATATACACAAGGGTAGTGTGACAGTGGTGAAGTCTGCAGTGGGATCAACGGATGCGTTTAAAGTGAAGGTGGGATTACATCAAGGATCAGCTCTGAGCCCTTTCTTATTTGCAATGGTGATGGACAGGTTGACAGACGAGATCAGACAGGAGTCCCCATGGACTATGATGTTTGCAGATGACATTGTGATCTGTAGTGAGAGTAGGGAACAGGTGGAGGAGACCCTGGAGAGGTGGAGATATGCTCTAGAGAAAGAGGAATGAAGTTCAGCAGGACTAAGACAGAATATATGTGTGTGAATGAGAGGGAGGATAGAGGAATGGTGAGGATGCAGGGAGTAGAGGTGGCGAAGGTGGATGAGTTTAAGTACTTGGGATCAGCAGTTCAGAATAATGGTGAGTGTGGAAGAGAGGTGAAGAAAAGAGTACAGGCAGGATGGAGTGGGTGGAGAAGAGTGTCAGGAGTGATTTGTGACAGACAAGTACCAGTAAGAGTGAAAGGGAAGGTCTACAAGAGGGTAGTGAGACCAGCTATGTTATATGGATTGGAGACAGTGGCATTGACAAAAAGGCAGGAGTCAGAGCTTGATGTGGCAGAGCTGAAGATGTTAAGATTTGCACTGGGTGTGATGAGGATGGACAAGATTAGGAATAAGTATATTAGAGGGTCAGCCCAGGTTGGAAGGTTTGGAGACAAAGCCAGAGAGGCAAGATTACGTTGGTTTGGACATGTGCTGAGGAGGGATGCAGAGTATATTGGGAAAAAGATGCTAAGGATGAAGCTGCCAGGTAACAGGAAAAGAGGAAGGCCTAAGATAAGGTTTATGGATGTGGTGAGAGAGGACATGCAGGTGGTTGGTGTGACAGAGCAAGATGCAGAGGACAAGAAGAAATGTAAACAGTTGATCTGCTGTGGCGTCCCCTAACGGGAGCAGCCAAAAGAAGAAGAAAATTTCACTCATTGAAAAAATATGTATTCCTCGGTCCTAATTTCCTGCTCTACCTCTGTGTTTTGCTTGAAACTCCATAGTCAAATCCAGCCTGAGCTCCTGCATTTAAAAAGTTGATTTGTTACTGACCAATTGAATGTGCAGATTGGATATGGTTGAAGACTGTTGTTGGTCATGGAAGCTGATTATGGAGAATGCCATAGTAGATGACTGATGTTATGTCCCCAGAAGAAACATGAACTAGTGTTAACATGATTTATGTGGAATTCAACTGAACTGTTGATCTGGCTGGTCAAGAAGTATTATTGTTTTTGATGCATATGTTGTATTATCCTTATCTGCTTTTTTAATGTTGTTCAAGTTTCTGCTTCTTTAATGAAATGTCCATACCTTTTTGATCTCTATATTATGAGCTCCAGTTGCCTCTTTTAAATATTGTAAGACAAAAAAGCTTTAAAGTCAGTATTTCAATTTGAATTAAAAAAGTGAATGTTGTTATGTCATACAAATATGGCCATACGTTCTGTTCCCATTTTGTTATAAAAAACTGACAAATTAATAGAGCAAAAGGTCTCCACTTGTTAATACCATTAGGAAATTAGTCAAAGTGAAGCCCTTTAGGTACTTACCTTACCACTACACACACTGCTCGAAGAATATGTCATCCTATATGAATGAGTTACATTTAAACAACTTCTAATTATTTTATTAAAGCAGTCCATTTCTGTCACTCTCCAAATTGTTAATGTTACTAATGTTAAAATTACTAAATGGATTAAATGGCTTTGATAAAGGTTAATTTGTATTCATTAAGAAAGATGTATTGTTATCATTCAGTATCACACTTGGTTCAAATAAATAATTTGAGTTACCAGTTTCAAAAAGAGAATAATTTCAATGTTACAGTAATTTGTATTGGGAAAAATAATTACTGGGAAGTTTATTTCCACTGCTTTCTGTCTGCATTATTTCAGTACATTATATAATTCATCTGGAATGTCTAACAAATCTGTAGTGCTTGTTAGATCATCCTAGTTTTCTACCACCCTTCCACCAATTGCAAATTAAAAAAAAAACACTGGATAAAACAAATCTCTAATCATTCATGTTAAGCTCTTTCATGTCCACCAGCAACTTCCTTTCAAGACCTATCTTGCCACAGTCCCAGCAAAGACACTTTTTTCACCAGTACAAAACTACTTTCATTTCTCCCTCTTCTTTTCCTACAACAGCTATTGTTGGTGCAAAAACATTTGGCATATGTATCTTTCTGTATGGATAAGCATTGACTCTGGCATAATTGAGTTTCATGTAAGAAATCAAAAAGCATTGAGGAGAGATATGGAGGAACTTATAGATGTTTGGCTAGAGAAGTATAACAAATGGAAGCAGTTTGTTTCCAAAGGATGAATTTCTTTAACTGAGTAGACAAGGTAAGATATTGTTAGATATAAAGACAATGGAGGAAGTTGAAGATCTGAAGATGTTGGAGAGGGATATCTCTAGCTATGGGTGATTATGAACTGGTAGATAGATGGGGGTAGAAGGGCAATAGCAGAATTAGAATCTAGGTAAAAGTTAAAATATGGAATATGTGGGGTGGTTAAAAAATATGGTTTAGTAAATGGTGGTGGAAAATAAAGTAGAGAAGTCAAGGAAGGCAATGAAGGCTAATGTAATTGATGGGAAAAGCAGCATGGTATTACTGGATAATGGGGTTCAGATAGAAAGTTAGGAGGAAGAAATCAGAGAGGATTAATTAAGGAAAAGTGAAACAAAAGAGCATAATTTGCAAGTTGGATTACAACATCATTAAAGTTCCTAGAAACAGAATGGAAATATGGGACACTTTGTGGTGGTTGAAGGGGTGATGGAGGCAAAAATATAGTATGGAAATTAAAGGGTCAGAGAAAATGCAAGTAAAAGAGGTTTACAAAATAAGAGAATGGAGTGATGTGTTATGTGACAGGGCTCAAGGGATTTTTTTTTAGTTTTGTGGGAATATGTATGAGGAAGCGAGTTTAAAAGTAGAATTTGTTTGCTAATTTCAGGGTAAGTCAATTGAATGTTGCGAACACACAGGATTGCATAGACAGATTTCAATAGAGAAGATTTTGTTAGCCATTAAGTAAACAAAAAAGTAAAGTGGGAGGTGTTGATGGCTTCCATGTTGATTTATTATAAAGGGATTAGAACTGATGCATGTATGGTAAAGATATGAATGTGTATGAATTCCAGTGAGGTGTTGGATTTACCATAGGATGTTATGGTGAATGTATTGTCTAAGAGAAATGGCAAAATAGAACAAGAAAACTTCCAATCATTTCCCACAAGTATTGTTTGAACAAAATTATATCAGAAAGTGCTATCAGATAAGCTTGAGGGATATTTTTCTGAAAGTAATCAAAGGTACTCAACTGAGCTTTGTTAAAACCAGTCTTTGAGTGATGAATGGAATTTGTTTCATTTTATTAAGTAGGATAAGAAGGAGAGAATAGTAAAGACTGAGTTCATTTTGAGGAAGAGTGAGCTCTTTGGGGTGAGGATTGAAGTGGCACATGTCATGATTTTAATGGATATAATGCATTTGTCAAAGCATGTGGTGATTATTTCACAGAAAGAAAGAAAGAAAGAGAAAGTGGAGGCAGTACAAAAGATGTGTGATAGTTTTTTTATGGTATGACAAATATGGAGTAAAGGCTGGGTATATATGGAGCGAAAATATGGAGGATGGAAATGCCAGATTACGAGTGGTATATGAAGGGTGTTAAAATACCCATAGGCTTAGAGGGATGGTAGATGAGAGACCTTGTATTGGGAGAAGAATACATGGAGGTGGAGCTGCAATGCTGGATTAGAAAAGCAAAAAACTATAGACAGAGAGATTGAGGAATGGATGGGTAAAGGGCTGATGGTGAAGAGTATACAGGAAATGATAACTTATTTGTTGGAGGGAGGTTGCAGGTACTGTGGAAAGGGACTTAGAGGAGGACAGGCAAGTCAGTATTGAGAAATAATTTGAGGTAGTGAGGAGCAGTATTCACATTTTCAAGAGCTAAATTTAAAGTGCATTAGGTTGAATTTCTGACTACATTATCAAGTAGTTACTAATAAAATGAGAAAGGTGAGCCATCAGAAAGGTATGGGATGGGGAAAGTGAGGATGTGATTGAAAAGAAGGGGTGAATAAAGGTTTTAAAAGGTAGATATTTCCAGTATGAAGCTGAGTAGTTCATAGGTTTATACGTATATACTAGGCTGATGATTATAAGAGCCTCACATAGTTCACAACACCAGTGTGCCACCCAGCAACAGCCCCTAAGGCAAGACAATGTACCTAACACTTTAGTCATAGGTGACTCTATAGCCCGGCACACTGATGTCCCTCTCACCAGGTTGAATAAGGAGAAAATTACAGTCAGCTGCCTGTCGGGTGCCAGGATCCACCACATAACGCATGCACTCAAGTCACTCCACAACAAGTACAAATATGACTCTGTCATTGTCCATGTTGGAGTGAATGACTTGAGACGTACCTCCCTGGACTATATGAAAAGAGACATGGAAGAGCTCTCGGATCATGTGGCCCAGGCAGGTATGACCCTAGCCCTGAGTAGCATCCTGCCTTCGCCCAGAATGATACCACAATATAAGGATAAAATGATTGACTTCAACAATTGGCTAAGCTTATGGTGTCATTCAAAGGGGATCCAGTATCTGTCTGCCTGGGATGACTTGATTGACAGACCATGATGCTTTGCCAGAGATGGTCTGCACCTGTCGCCCCTGGGATTCAGATTACTGGCTAAGGCTCTTGCCACCCCTATAGTGCCTTTTTAGGCAAACTTCAAAGGACAAAACCACCACCGTAACAGGTACAAGCATGCAAAATCTGAAGGTAATGCTACTCAATGCTAGAAGTCTAAACCTCAAAATGCACTCTCTCGAGGCACTCCTAAAAATGGAGAACATCGATATCTGTGCAGTAACTGAGACCTGGTTCAAGGCTCCAGAGAGCACCCCTGCAATACCAGGCTACAACTCTTACCACACTTTTCGGCCACCAAACCAGGACCGAAACACTAAAGGTGGAGGAGTGTCAATATTCACCAAGGATATTCACACCACCAGGCTAGTTGGCCAACACAATGTGTCTGAAATTCTCCAAGTGCAACTAACACTAGGTAAGACTGCAATCCAAATTGTAGCTTGCTACAGATCCCCCACCATACCCCAAGATTCTCACTACACCTTTCTAAACATACTGGAAAATATTACGATAGAACCAAACACCCTAATAATGGGTGATTTTAACTACCCTGCCATTAACTGGGAAAACTACTCATGTCCCAACACTTTTGCGCAATGGTTCTTGGAATTCATAAATTCCAATGCCCTGGATCAACTAATCCATAGTCCCACCAGGGGCTCCAATATCCTAGACCTGGTCATTACCAACATGGGAAATCAATGCTCCATACCTATGGTCACCCCCTCGTTAGTCAGGTCTGACCATAAGCTAATCACCCTTAACAGCCACATCCCACTCCCACCCCCCAGTAAAGAAACCACCATAAAAAACTTCTCCAAAGCCAACTTCATGTTACTCAAGTCAGAAGTGACAAACTTCATGACACCCATGCAGACGGGAACTGAAAGTTCAACTGCTGAATCCTACACTAAGGCACTGTACGAGCACATCCACTCATGCATGAATCGTGCCATCCCAAATAGAACCAAAATGCTCTCATCCAAAAAAGGGAAGCCAATCTGGTGGTCCCTGCCATAAACAAACTTTACAACAAAAGGAAGAAACTTTTGCAGAAAAGAGGAAAATCCCAGGATGCAAAAAACTCCCTTACTGGCCTCAGTAAGAAACTGAGATGCCTCATAAAATCCTCCAAAGCTAGTTATGAAAATAAAATTGCCAAAGATTCCAAAGACAACCACAAAGCATTCTATAACTATGTCAAGAATCTAAATGGCAATGCTCAGATCTGCTCTGAGCTAAAACAGAATGGCATTAAATATACTGATCTGAAGGATATTGCCAATATCCTGGCAGATCGATTCAGTGCCAACTTCAACCCCCTCTCACCCCCTAAATGGCCCATCTCAATACCGGAAGATTGCCAAATTCCAGTAATAACGGCCACACAGGTACAAAATGCACTCTCTAAAGCCAAGAATACAGCATCCATGGGACCAGATGACATCCCGGGCTGTGTACTACATGAACTACAATATGAACTGGCACCTCACCTAAGTGTCATGTTTAATCATAGCCTCACCTCAGGTTTCATGCCTACTGAGTGGCGCAGAGCTACAGTTATCCCAATCCACAAGGGGATCCACCTTGGATCCCAGAAACTACCATCCCATCAGTCTGACAAGCCTTATCTGCAAGGCCATGGAGCGTATTATCATGGAACTTATAAACAAAGACATTGGCAACCTTCAAACACTGGACCCCACCCAGTTTGGGTTTGTGAAGGGCCGATCTTGTCTCCTGAACCTGATTGACTTCTTTGAATCAGTCTCCAGAGCCATGGACAAGGGTAAGGTGGTCCACACAGCCTATCTAGACCTTGCCAAGGCCTTTGACACCATCCCCACTCTGGAATCATAGATAAACTTACTAAGTTGGGCATTAATCCCTATGTCACCCAATGGGTTGCTAAATGGCTTACTGATAGAACCCACACTGTAAAAGTAGCCGACTCCAAATCCAGCTCCAGACAAGTGACAAGTGGAGTACCTCAGGGTTCAGTCCTGGGGCCGCTCTTGTTTGGCATCTACTTCTCTGAAGTACAGGTCAACATTAAGGGACTCTGGCTAACAAAGTTTGCAGATGACTGCAAACTGGGAGCCATTATTGAATCCCCAAATGATGTGGATACTCTACAAAAGGGCCTTACAGAAACATATGCTTGGTGCCAGAGCCATGGGCTCAAGCTCAATGCCAAGAAATGTATCGTTATCCCCTTTGGGAAAAAACATGTATCCATGAATTACCATATAGGTGGCAGTACACTAAACACAGAAAGTGTGATAAGAGACTTAGGGACACAGGTGGACAGTGGTCTCATCTTCGATAACCACATCACCACAACAGTCAGGAAATCCTTCTATGTGGCACACCTCATCATGAAGGGCTTTTCATCCAGAGAAAAGGAGGTCATTGTCCCACTGTATTCATCCCTCATTAGACCCATTATAGAATACAACGCCCCATTTGGTATGTACCTCTCAAGACATCTGCAACAACTGGAAAGGCCTCAGAAATACCTCACTAAAAGAATCACAGGCCTAAATCAGATGCCCTACGCTGACCGCCTTAAAAAACTCCAGCTATACTCTGTCGCATATCGTCTACTCAGAGGCGATCTCTGCTTAACATACAAGGCCATGTCAAACCCAGAGCTGTTGGACATGCTACACTTAAAGAAATCCCAGTCCCTCAGAGCTACACGCTCCAGGGATCTAAACCTTGTCATCACAATAAACAAAACATGCTGGAGGGATAGGTTCCTGACCCAGAGACTCCCCAGACTCTGGAATAGATTGCCCATACATGTCAAGCAGAGTGCCTCTTTGGACCTCTTCAAGAGGAACCTTGACGATTGGATGGGAGAAAGGAAATTCACCCCAGGGATCACGTCAGTCACCCTGCTAGACAGGGGTCCAGAAAAGTAAATAATGTGGGAAGAAATAGCCAGGGAATTGTTATGGCTAGGCTTGTATAGGCCCTAGGGCTGATAGCCTAGTACCAACCTATGAACCTATGAAATCAAGCCAGTAGTGTAGCCATGTAGCATGTGCATCTAAAGTGGAGTGGTATGTACATTAGAGTGTGTACTAAAGGTGATGTGGGGTGGATATGTTAGTTAAGGAATGTTTACTGTTGGCGAATGTCAATAGGAGACAGCCCAAGGTGATTTTACGATTTCCTATGTTGTGTTAATTAGAGAATGTTTACTCTCTGCTTCTGTCTATAATAGACATGGGGGCACCAGTCCAAGGACAAATTTATAATTTATGTATAGGACAATGTGTTAATGCCCTGGATTCTAGTGGAGAGGAGCCTCTGTGGGCATTCCAACTGTTGCACATGTCTAGTCTGGTACAAGCTGAAATGGGTATTGTACTCAATGATGGGTCTGATAAGGGCCAAACAGAGTGGTACAATAACTTCCTTGGACTCTGAACTAGATCCAGAGCAGGTGGCACTCTGGGTCAAACCTAGGACCTTAGTTATTAGATGCAAAATCTTACTCCTCCACACCATCTACCAGGCCTCCTTCAGTTTGCCCTTTTAAGATCTTTAAAGTAGTCATTTAGGAACTTTAAAGTAGTCTCCTCTTATTTGTGTTTATAGAATATATCTTACCTAGAACAGTGCTTTGAGGCAATGACTGGTAATTTGGGCTTAGCTACTGAATGGTCCCCAGACTACAAACCTGGTAACTACTCATGAAACAGAGTAGTTAAAATGTAAATGAAGGAAACTGATTTTAGTAAACAGGAGCATCATCATAAGAATCATTTTCTTTGGATGTTATTCTTGGTTTCCTTGTTCTGTTAAATGTTGACTTTAGTGTATTTTTATTGTTTAGATGTGAATAAATTTGACAGGATAAATTATATGAGTTTAATGCTAATATTTTAACTTTGAATACATTTTATTTAGCTTATTTTTGCAGACAGGCAGTTGTAAAATGCAGTGTTTTCTGGCTACAACATTTTCTCTAGCACTTAGTACAGATGAGTATGGATGTGAGTTATAGTTGTGAAATGCAGTGTTTTTGGCTACAACAGTTTCTCTAGCACTTAGTACAGATGAGTATGGTGTGAGCTGTTAAACTACATTATACAGGATGTAGCTCTTGGATTCCCTCAGCCTTCATTTATTTTTATGTGACACTGCTACATTACTTCATTAGACAATTCTCTTGGGTTGCTCCTGAAAAGGGACACAGATGGCTGTTGCAGGCTGTTAGCAAATGCATTACATGTTTGTCTTTTAAATATGTAGGCCATATGGGATGGAGAGGTTTTGGAGTAGTGGAATTGAAGAAGAGGTGGGGTAGTATTGGCATGGGGGTGTGTAGTTGGATGCTAGTGGTGGTAATTGAAGTAGGATATTATGAGTTAGGTAGATAGTGGAATTCATAGGCGGTGAGTAGATAAAGTATTAAAAGTGGGGGTATGAGGTAGTAATGTGGTCTAGGATGTGGAGATAAGGTGGGAGTTAGTGGAGACATTGTGGGGTAAGGTAGTAGTTGGGATAGAGAGTATGGGTGGGGTGATAGAAGAGAGTGAATTGTGATGGGTTGGGAGTGGGAGTTGGGTGTACAGAAAGGATGAATTGTAGTTGGATGAATGTGATGTGTGGGAATGGCAGAGTAATTAGGGTGTGTGGTTAGGGTAGTGTAAATGTAGGAGCACTGGGGGTGGGTGAGAATTGGGGGCAGGATAGGGGAGTGGAGTGAGCCTGCAGGGTGAACGGAGCTGGTAGAGCCAGTGAAGGACTACATTCTGAGAAAACAATCAGTGGAGTGCAGACTGTTAAGGTTAAGGGGAGATAGTAGGTTGTGCAGTTGAGAAATGTATAGTAAAAAAAGAGGGGTATAGTGGGTCTACCAGATAGTATATTAATATAATAATATAATATAATAATAATTAATATATATATAATATATTAGGAAGTGGATGCCTGAGATTTATAAATTAAGATTGGAAGATAGTTATTCAAGATTAGACCTGGGAAGAGGGTGCCACCTAGTGGGCAAAGGTTATCCTGCAACTAAGGCTACTCGCAGGGCTAACAGATCTAGTGGGAAAGGGAGGGTAACACAGGAGTTGTATGAAGAGGCTATGAGAGGGGAAGGTATGGAAGCTGGGAGGAGAGAAGGTTTTGGCTGCTGGCTGTCCTGGGTAGGGAGTGTACAATAAACACCTGGGGTTATATAACAAGTGTATTATTTACAAACAGTGGTTTTAAAACATACTTTCTTGTATCCTTGAGAGAAATGATGCCCAGAGAAAGGTTTGGCTATGTTCCTTAGCTTGGGGAAGAGGCATCAATCTTAGACAGGGCAATAAACTCAAAATCTAGTACAGGTCAGGCAGGTTGGATAGCTGGATACATAAAGGGAGAGAGAAAAAAGTGGTGAAGTAAGCAGTAGGTCAGACACACTTCCTAAGCAATTAACAACTAAAGACAGTGCATATGTAATCACTTTAACCAGGTATACACTGGTTAGTATTCCAAAATATTCTATGAGGTTAACACAGTAAAGTGCAAGGTAAATGCAGTTTTCCAGTGATATATACACAGTAGGGATCAAAGTATCAGTATAACAACAACTATACAGTTCGTAGAAAAACAAAGCAGTACAAGGAATACACTAAACATCAATATACATTGTGGTGTAGATAAAAGTTGCCCAGCATGGAGAAAGAGGTAGGAGATTCATGTGTAACTGTTGGTTAAATACTACATGTGTTCTCTTGTTTAAAAAAGAACTGCTATTTAACTAAATATAACATGTATGGGGCCACCCTACCATGAACGCTAACTTAATTCAGCGTTTTAGCGCTAAAGAGTACTAATACAGCTTCAATGTCCCATTTTATATCAGGTAAACCACACATATGCAGTCTACACTATGGAATGCCAATCTAACCTGGTGTTTTCTTGTTTAAAAAAGTATTGCTTCCTCTTAGATTATCAGTTAAGTTCCAAAGCATACGTGGTTTACATCACAGAGAACGCTACTTCTACATGCTATATTCCTTGTAGTGTTAGAACAGCGTCAGTGATGGTGAGGTTTAAATTAAATCTACTTCTTTCATTTGTTTCCTACTAAGGATCCAATGTATGCACAGTCCCCATTACAAAAAAAGCCACTACCTTAGCGTGGCGTTTCAGGTTTTAAGCTAGAGCCACTTTGTTGGTCAGTAGTTTGCTGTAACAGCCCTCGCATATACAGTAATAAATGCTTAAACACTACCCTGACTTAGCATTCACTGTGTAGACATAGAACAACCTCTTACTGTTAATTTAAAATAATAATCTGGCACCATCACTCTATTGCCAATGAAACGCTATGCAGCTTTGGTAATGCCTGTTAGAAAAGGACCATTACTCCCCACAGTAGGAATAGAACATATTGTAGGTTCATTCAGTAGCGCATATCAGCTCCATGTGCTACAAGCATACAAACATAGTTGCTGACAGAGATAGAGCAGCTAGTACACCATTACAAATGTAGAATTATAGCATGTAGCTATACAGAAACAGTTTCTATCACTATATTAAGCAGCATATGTATCTTTAACCAAATAATGCAGCAATATGAATCACTTACACAAGGTGTGGACACCGGAGGCAGGAGCGCACAGCAGCCGGGAGTTAAGCTAAGATTTACAGATGGCGCCACTTGGGGTTAGGTATATTTATGGGTTAGGTGAGGAAATAGGTAGAAGGGGGAGGAGTATGGTAGGTTAGTGCAGGTACAGACTGGATGTGATTAGTTAGAATGTTGATGAATACATCCTGTACTTATTAGATAAAACTTGATAGTTAAGTCCTTGTAACCCACGTTTTGTGTGAACAACATTTGGCTTGGGTTACCAGTCTAAATAACTGCAAATTAAGATTCTACTTGACCTGCAGGGGGAAATGGAGTTGGAGACATATCCACCCTCCTCTAATTGTACTGAGACATTTAAATGTACTGTCAGATACCATAGCTCCACTTGGCTTACTGTTTCATGGCTATTTCTACATGTTTGGGACCTTGCAGTTTATAAATTGGTCTTGCTGTTTGATGACTGCACTAAGTACGATAAGTGAACACCTCCTGAACTGTTTTTTGCTGTTTATAAGGTAGAGCTGCTTAAATATAACACCTGAATGACCAACTTGCTGTGCTAGAACCTTGTATACCATGGTAGTAGTGCAAAAAGAAAAATAAAGCAATTTTTGAACAAAAAGTCTGTCCTAGCCTGTATGCAAACACCCTGAGTACTAATTATCACTTTCCCTCCTCCAGACCATTCGTAACCATTATTTAAGAGATCCCCCTCCCATCAAATACCTACATCAGTTAAGAAGAATTGCCCAGAAAATACTGTGGACCCAGCAAATACGTTTGAGAGAACCATAGCCTGAAATTAGTGAATGTATGTTAACTTTCATGGTTTAGTGTACCTTACATAGTGTACTCCCTTAAGGACAGCTGAATGACTTTAGTGTGGTCAAACGCTGCATCACAGATTAGCGGTAGGCATCACTCCCCATATATTTGTTACCTTCTTAGTTATACTGCACTCCTTTTCCTCTATAATCTAGAGTGCACCTTAGCCTCTTCCTACCCATCCTGCCTACACACCAGCTCCCTGAATTGCACAACACATCTCTGATATACTGACTATTTTGTTTGAATTTAGTCTAAGGTTACTTAACTGCCACATAACTACCTTCCACCCATATAGGATACATATTGCAGTAATAGGCTCTCTTTCACATAACACTGATAGTCTCCCAAACTCTCCAGTGTCTTGGACTACTGGCTCTGCCCCAAACTCTCCAGTGTCTTGGACTACTAGCTCTGCCCCGCTCCGTTCGCTATGCTCACTCTGCTCTTCTACCCTACCCCCATTCCCACCCACCCCATATCAATTACATTTATAGTTAGACACCACACCCTCTATCAGTTCTCTCCCACCCAATTAGAGTTTCACACCACACATATCACTTAGAAACACACCCTTACTATCACTCATTATTAGTATATCAAACCCACTTACTTTAAGGTACTACGCTTAAACACTCTTCACCAAACATGATGAAATATAAACAACAGTCCCACTTAATAAAAGCACTACTCTACCTATGTACTATCATCACCTTTCTCCTGGTCTCTTACATCTCCTCTTACTGCACTCCAATACATATCAGTACCACCCCACAATGGCAAACCAAACCTCTATCCACTCCCTTGAAACTTTGTAACTTTCCTATCACACCGCTAGACCTCACCTCCTCTAGATCAGTCTCTTACTCCCACTGCAAACTGTCAGTCAGAACAAACCCTCACTCCTCATTAAAACATACTAAATTACTACACAAACTAACTAAACTGTATCTTCACCTACTCCACAAACTCATTCACTGTGGTGACATTCACCCTAATCCAGGGCCCACCACAACACCCTACACAGACTCTAATCAGCCAAACCCCCTATACTATAGACCTACCTTCTCTTTCCTTTTCATTAACATAAATGCAAGAAGTATACTTAACAAAATCCAGGAACGCCATGCCCTTCTAGCTGTATATAAACCAGAAATAGCAGTGCTAACTGAAACATGGCTTAAACCAGAACACCAAAATAATGAGATTACAGCCACTGGCTATAACATAATATGCAGAGATAGAGTAGAGAAAAAGGGAGGTGGTGTAGTGATATTGTTCCAAAATCATCTTACCATTGAACAAATTGATTATAACACCCAAGAAATCAAAGATGTTGAACTAATCCTTGCCAAATTAAAACTAAACTCAAGCAAACATATCATTATTGCAGGTGGCTACATTCCACCAGGCAATAACACTACTATAATGGAAAACCTGCTAAACTGGATCTCAAACTCCATGCCAAAAATTAGGTGACTTTAATATTGACTGGCTGAACTCCAACTACCCACATTAACCTCCATAGATTTACCCAAATTATATCCACCCCAAACAGAACAGACAAAACTTCAAAATGTGAATCCATCTTAGACTGGATTCTGTTATCTGACCCCACTCTAGCATGGTACTCTAGCTGTCTACCTGATAGTCTAAGTGATCATCAACCAAGCTACCGAAATCAGAACAGACCCCATTACATAAGCCAACCCAACCACAGAGTAATACATAACAAAAAGACCTTTAAAGCAACTGACTTCATCAATTCACTACAAAGCTGTAAATGGACACCCCTAAAACTACTATCTCTAGATGATGCCGTACAGTACTTTAACTCCACTTTCCTGCAAATCCTAAACTGTCATGCCCCCTCCACAACTATAACACTAAAAGCTAACTATGCTCCATGGCTAACTAAAGATACTAAGACTAAAATGAAAGAGAGGGATCAGGCCTGGAGTCAATATCAAAAGAACAAAACCAGTAATTTGAGGCAAACCTATCAAGAACTTCGAAACAAAGCTAAAAAACAAATCAAGCTAGACAAAAGTAACTACTACAAAAACTTGCAGGAAAAATATGCCAACAACCCTAAGAAATGTTGGGCTACAATAAATGGCATAATCCAGCCAGGTAAAGCCACCACCCCAACCCCAGTACTACCAAACAACCATGGCAACATTCCCACACAATTTAACAAGTTCTTTTCTGAAACAGTCCAAACACTTACCAATGCCCTCAATACCACTAGCAGGCCTATACCAGGTGCTAGCAAAACCCACCCTACTACTCAAAAGAATACCACTAACTTTTCCCTACACCCTGTACCCACTAAAATTATTTCAAAGCTCCTTAAGAAACTCAAACCAACCACACTAGCTGCTGACACCCTACCAGCCGAATTCCTTCAGATAGCAGCAGATGCCATAGCCTATCCCGTGATCATCCTCATAAACAGGTCACTTGCAGAATTCAAAGTCCCCACCCTGTAGAAAACATCACACATTATTCCACTACACAAATGGGGCAACTCCTTAGAACTCGCCAACTACCGCCCGATCGCAATACTCTCACCTCTATCCAAAATATTAGAGTGAGTTGTACATTCCCAACTACTTTGGTACCTCTTACAAAACAACTTAATCTCCAAAACCTAGCATGGATTTAGACCATCCCACAGCACCACCACAGCATTACTATCATTTACAGATATAGTTAACCACAATAGAAACAAGGGACTATTTGTATCTTCCATTTTCTTAGACTTATCTAAAGCCTTTGACATGGTAGACCATAACATTCTTCTCCAAACTTTATCTACCTTAAGCCTCAGCCCCTCCACTATGTCATGGTTTACTAGCTACTTATCTGGTCGACAGCAAGCAGTCCTATGGCATGACCAGCTGTCCCCCCTGCTACCAGTATCCATAGGTGTCCCTCAAGGATCCATCCTTGGCCCACTATTGTTCTCACTATTCACCAACCAAATCAATTCCTCCTCACTCACAGTATCAGTATTACAAAACGCAGATGACACCACTCTTATAAGTGCCACCCCCACCTTAAAGAAGCTGCAAATCCTCACCCAAAACACTTTTACTCTAGCCGAAACATGGTTCACAAACATCAAACTTATTCTTAACCCCAAAAAAACAAAATTAATTATTTTCGGCCCAGGTCATGCTCCCCCCTCAACAACACTTTCACCATTCACTCCAAAGATAACATTCAAATCATTCCAACTGCACATACTAAACTGTTAGGTGTAGAAATACACAATAACCTCAAATTTGACATCCATATAGCACAAACCATTAAGAAAGTTAATAAAAAACTAGGACTTCTCTGTAGGAACAAACACTTTATAACTAAACAAACCAAAGCTACTATTGCAAGAACTCATCTCTTATCCATCCTTCTCTATGCCTCTCCCATTCTTACTAATTTCTGCCAGAGTGATCTGAACAAAATGGAATCTTGTTATAACAAAATATCCAAGTTCGCTACTGAAACCCCATACAAATCCCACCACTGTCTCACCCTTAACCAACTCAATTGGCTCAAGCTACCTCAACTACTTCTGTTTAATCAACTCACAATAGTGCATAATCTCTTCTACCTTCCAGAAAAAAACCTGCACTTCAAAATATAATTAACCCCCACATCCCTACCAGAGTCTTACGATCTAGTTCTCAGAACCTAATAAGCGTTATCAGACACAAAAATGATGCTGGCAAATCTCTCTTTGCCTGCACTATTGCCAAAATCTGGAACTCACTACCTAGCCAAATAACCTCCACTACCTCCACTATTCAATTTAAGAAACTCCTGAGAACCCACTTCTCAAACAATTGGCTTTGTTCATGCTACTCCCCAGGTTAATTTGCACCAATACCATGTTCGAGGATTCTACTAAAGATCCCCTAATTCCTTTCACTGTAAAGCTTAATAATCACTGGTTATTTTTGTAACAAAATATTGAGAGTAGTCATAATTTAGAAAGACAAAAAAAATTTTTCTTGTGTGTTTATATTTTATATTCTATATAAACCCTACTGCTAGAATGCTGTATGCTGACTTTACTAAAGGAATTGTTAATCTATAAATAACTTATGTTTCTATGGAACCTATATCTCTGTATGATATTCTTGTGTAAGTTCTTTATGACATGCTATTGGAGCTTTTCTCCCTGGGCCTCCGCTGAAAAATGGATGTGTATCCAGTCAGACTTTCCCGGTTAACAAATGTAAAATAAATAAAATAAATAAATAAAAATATCATAATGAGAGTTTCTAATTTGGGCCATTACTTTTTTCCTTTTGTTATTTAGGAGTCCACTAGTGTGCTTTGTTTTTGACTTACTTCTGGCAGGTACAGCAGTCAACATGCAGCCATTCACATGTTTGTACATGTTTGTACAGTGTTTCTATGAACAATTCTGCACAGGCTGCTGTGAGTTCTTGCTTAGGCACGACGTTGAATTTGGACAAACTGTTGCTCAATAGGATGTAGTTTGTTTCAGAATAGTTTCTAACGGTAACAGGCTTGCTGGGTTTTCCAAGTAGAATTTTTATTTCGAAGGAGACAGCTTTGTGATCCAACCTCCCAAGTAAGAATGTGATTGGGTGGGGGAGGGGTGGGAAGCCCTCTCCCATATTGGTGAGAACTAAGTCCAGTATGCATGAACCTCTGTTTGGGGTGTACACTAATTGATCAAGGACATTTGTGTTGTTAAAGTCCAACAAATGTTGTGCCTGCAAGTTGGAGCCAGTGTGTGTTTCCCAAACTATTGTGGAGTAGTTAAAGTTTCCATGAGTAGAGTGGTTGGATGGAGAGTACATCCAGTAGGTCTAGATAAGAGTTGTGGGATTCTTGTGATATAAATTGTGAATTATAGCATGCTGGGACATGGTAATGGACTCTATCTAAGATGATTTGCACATGGATGATCTCCAGAGTATCATCATGTTTAATCAGCCATGAGGTATACCTGCTGCTAATGTAGATTGAGACACCTCCACCTTTAGTCCCTGTCTGTGCTGCTGATGGTCTAAATGTGTGGAAGGCACTGTAACCTTGCACTGCTAGATTGCTTTCTGTAGTTTTAAACCATATCTTGGTAATGGCACAGATATCTATATACTCTGGAGTGAGGAGATCCTGTAGGATCTTATTAGGTTTCCTGGCATTGAGCAATAACACCTTTTGGTTTCGTTTATTTGTTGTGTTGGTAGGTTTTTCACTTTGACAGTGCCTAAAAAGGCTCTAAGGGGGTGGATAAAGTGTTAACCAAAATCCAAAAGCCTAGGAGGATTATCCTCCTAGTCTCACAGATGTTGAATCCCTCCCTAGACTGACACCTGAAATTAAGCCAACTGTTAAAGTCAATCATTTTTTATTCATACTGTGGCATCGTCCTTGGTGAAGGTATAATACTGCTCAATGCAAAGTAAAATAAAAGTCAGAGAAAGATATCCAGAGAGATCCATAATGTCCATAATGTCTCTCTTCATATAGCCCAGAGAGTTACATCTTGGGTCATTTATGTTCACATGCACTATGATGGAATGATATTGGTACCTGTGGTTCAAAGACTTGAGAACGTGTGTAAATTGGTAGGTCTTGACTCTAGATAAGCAACTGACTATAATCTTCTCCTTGTCCAGACTTGTGAATGGGCTAACTGTGTGTCGTACAATGGAGTCCCCTTTGACAAGAGTCCTGGGTAAATTGTTTGCTTGCCTTATGGGCTTTGTTTTGGGGATACTTTGGGTATAGGCTTATGTGCTGCTTTGGGTGTATGTTTTAGAGATTACTGAGGATGGGCATTGCTGTTTGCAGACCTAGGAGGTCTTTGATGTTTGGGATGATTACATTTTAGTGCCTCAGCATAAGGTAGTTCATGCATCTGGTGGATACTATGTGAAGTGGACGTAGTGTGTGTGTTCTTGACAACCTTGTTTATAAGCAAAATCTGTGCCTCCAAGGAAATTGTATACATATATATATATATATATATATATATATATACATACTTCTCTTGCATAATGTGTTGGTTTCTTTAAGGATTAAAAAGTTGTCTGTGAACATGATACAATAACTACATTGTCTTAAGATGCCCATATCTAGCAAGGTGGCTGTGGAGACATTTGTAAATTGCATATCAGTGTTGTCCAGATGGAACTCTATTAGGGTCGGCTATTAGGGTATGAGGACTATGTTTTAAAGAGGTCTCCTAGGGCAGTCTCTAGGGTTAAGGACTAGATGTATAGTGCTAGGATATGGGATTAAATAATGCTATGACATGACATTAGCACGAACAAGCAAGCTAGCAGCTCTGAGCTTAACTCTGCACAGTGTTTCACTAAATTGTAGGTTACTATCCTAATAGTAGTTTTACAGGTAAACTTTACTGTCCAGGTGATTGCATCTGAACAGGGCACTGCCAATCACCACTGAGCAGTGAGAAGCTATGTGCAAACTCACTTAATTTACAAAAGCAGAAATGAAACTGAAATCTAGCTCCTGATCCCTCTGGCCAGTAAAACTACTCCACTTTAAGCCTCTTTGGAGTGCTTCACAGCTCAGATAGACCGGGAAAACACCTGCCACAAGATGGAATAATCCTCTTAATGTAAAAACACAGTAAAAAAAGAACACTCAAGTGCAATGCAACAACAAAAACAATTATTCCTTATATAAATCACCCCCTCTTTCAGACGATTTCAAGACAAAACTGTTAAAATACCAAATGACAACGTGTAGCTGAAATACAGTTTAAATGCTTAGAAAAGTGCAAAATAAAAATCAGATGAGTTTCTTGCTGGCTCCACAAATAATTTAGGATAAAGTAATAATACCACCTGAGTTCAAGACAAATAAATGCAGTCAATAGCTCACCAAATTTAGAAGTACACTGAGAAATGGTACATGAAGAAAAAAAATGAAAAGTCTATTCATCAAGGGCAGGCCCAGCAGGAGACATTCATATGTACAATGGCAGAAGTGGTACAGAAGGAGCCCCCTCCCTCCAGGGAAGAAGGGAACTAAGAAATAGCCATTTGTGATATTTTCTTGGTGCTCAGGAAGTTGATAAACAGGTTTGAAGTTTACTTCAAAGAAAATGATATGTATCTGTCTCATAAATTACCAAGGCAGTAAATGAGCACTCAGAACTTCACCAAAGCCACATACTGCTTCTGAAGCCAAGATAGATCACCTAGAAGCTTCAGTAATTGATCAGGAGACAGAGCTAGAGGAAAAAAACTCAGGATAAATGGGCTGCCATGGAGCCTTAAGGTCAGGGATTGTAAAACATTTAAAAAGGTCCAACAGGTGAGATTAACACAAATCCCTGAGGATGGTTAAACATTGAAAGAACTCACAGGATTGCTTGAGTCCCACTGATGGTGGACAGATGTGCTCTGAAACTGATAGCAGTCAGACTAGCCACATATGAACCAAAAGAAAAAAATCCTTGTGCAAGTCTGAAGACCTGGTCTCTGGCTGACTTGTTGGGGAAGCAAGAATGTATGTTCACCAAGATAACTTCTTATCCACAAGAACAAAGCACACAGCATCCATCCCCATGCAGAGGTAGTTAATGTTAAAAGGACTTAATTCATGGGGTTGCCAGATACAGAACCTTGAAAATGTTTTTCCAGGGGGATTGAGGTCCGTTACAAATCTGGAAGAAGCAGCAAGAGAGTTAAAATATAAAATTTCCTAAAAGAGTGTGATAAGAAGATGTAAGTGAATGGCAAGTCACCATTACATTTTAGCAGGTGCGGGAGGTCACTGCTCATATCCAGAGGGGATGTTTTCCTTTATTTAAAAATATAAACCATTGTTGGAGTGGAAGGAATTAATCCTGCGCATTTCAGGTTAAAGGGGGTAATGGAACCATTATGTCAGTTAAAAGCTGGCACTCACACAGGTACTTTCTGTTGAGCGGTAGCATGTAGCTGAACTGAACTTTTTTTAAAGACTGTAATATGGATACACAATATATATAGTCATGTTCTTGAAGCTATTAATAGCATCAAACTGAAATTTAGGGCACGGCATTGGGGGAAGGATTGGATTCTCAGTTAAATTTCTTTCTTTGTTGAATTGTGAACAGTGAATGTGAAGTTTAACATTTGAATATGTAATTGATTTAAAAAAAAAAAAAGTAATCTCCGTGTTATCCTCAAAGTAAAAAAACAACCCACTAAACAAGTGTAGTGGGTCCAAAAATAAAACAGTGTAAGAAACTTCTCTGTGTAGAAGATTTTCAGTCCATATATCTCTAGTTAATCACTGTATATTAATCAAATTAGACAAAAGTAGTATAAGTAGTGAACTTAAAATCGTCTTAACTAAAAAAAAAATAATAATAAAAATTATATAATTGTACAGAATTACTAAGTATTTGAAAGTAATCCAAGCAAGGCAGGCAGTCTGTTTCCAGTCAAAAATCCTTTATTAAGTACACAGACAAGAGATCCAAGTAAAACAAAAATAGTAAGTTTCCTCACAAGCTTTCTAAATATATATATATATACTTTTTATCAGGCAAGGGAGTGGTTTATAGCGCTGTAAAACAGTGTTATTGGTACACATGTTAAATTCAACTAAGTAGGGCAGGACCAGCTCGAATGTCACACTGATGGGGGAAGGGATGTGAATTTAACATGTGTACCACTAACACTGTTTTACAGCACAATAAACCACTCCCTTGCCTGATAAAAGTATATATATATATATATTTAGAAAGCATGCGAGGAAACTATTACTCTAGTTTTGTTTTACTTGGATCACTTGTCTGTGTACTTAATAAAGGATTTTCGACTGGAAACAGACTGCCTGCCTTGTTTGGATTACATTCGAATACTTAGTAATTCCGTACAATTTTATATATATATATATATATATATATATATATATATATATATATTTTTTTTTTTTGACTTAAGACGATTTTAAATTCATTACTTCTACTACTTTTGTCTGATCTGATTAATATACAGTGATTAACTAGAGATATATGGACTGAAAATCTTCCACACAAGTTTCTTACACGGTTTTGTAATTGATTTTTTAACTGATCTGCCTTCTGATATTATGTCATTATATTCACCAATTAGGGAGACAACTGTTGGTTATCATAGGGAGTTCCAAGCATGGTGGATGTGAATATCTGACTGAGCAATATATCTACAAAACTGTAGCAAGTTTGGTATGATCTCTAGTGAGAGTGAAATGGATAGCTCAGTTCCAGTGCTCTACTTGACATATATTTGGGGTATGTGCTAAAATCTAAAACTGGACCAGGTAGTAGTAGATCAGAGGGTGACTTTCAGTAGGGGATGGAAAGGTATAACAAATAACACTGAACTTATGACTGTGTGTACCTATCATGGTCTCATTGAAAAAGATAATAGCAGTAACACTGTAGACACAAAGAGCATGTCCTTGATCTTACTGATATTAAAAAACACAAAAAGTAATAAATAAGGATAACTTTATGTAAAATGAATACTTCAGTGTAGTTTAGCTTTCAGGAATGAAACATACTACAATGCAGCATGCTATAAATTAGCAACTGATAACAAGAAATGGCCAGCAACTCATGATATTTTTTCCATATTCATAAGAAAATTAAACAAAATCCAATTCAGAAGCTCAGAGTAAAAAAAATGGATTAATTAGAGGGTAAGCTCTGGCTGAAATTCTAAGATAATTAGGAGTTAGCCTTATAAATCAAGCGGATTCTGTGAGGGGAGGTTTGACAATGACTGTGGTGGTCTGCTAGAAAGTGGAGTAAGAGTCCAGAATATTGTCTCTAACGACATTATTAAATTGCAACCATCCTGAGGGGTGGAATTCAGAAGCAACAGATTCTTGCCTACAAAAGGCATTAACTAAAACCTTGTATGATAAGAGTTATGTATATAGTTATTTAAATAGGAATGGCAAAGTTGGAGGATGGCAGGAGAGAAAGAAAGGGGTGGGCAAAAGATTATAAACAATAACAGCATGGAAGGAGATAGTCAACAGACTATGCTCCTTTGCCAGGGATGGTCTGCACCTCCCCCGTCTAGGCTTTCGAATATAAGCTAAAACATTCCCATAGTGCCTTTTTTAGGCAATGCCAAACTGAAAGTACTTCTGACATAGCAAATCAAAACCAATTAAATCCAAAGGTACTGCTGCCCAGTGCTAGGAGTCTAAACAAAAACTCCACTCCCTAGAAATTCTCTTCACCCTAGAGAATACTGACATCTGTGCGATCACTGAGACATGGTTTAAAGCTGTGAAGAGCACACCAACAGTGCAAGGTTATAATGCCTTCCATGAATTTTGACCAGTTACTTCACAGGCAGGGACTAAAGGTGGAAGTGTTTCTATTTCCATCAAAAATAAATATACTTCAAGGCTGGTCAAACAGGACAATGCACTTGAGCTGCTGCATGTTGAAGCCACCAGAGTCAAAATCCAATACCACTTCCTTGCAAACTATAGGTTCCCCTCTATGACCCAGGAAATCCATACCATGTATATAAACTTGTTAGAACACTAACCATCCAACCCAATACCATATTCATGGGTGATTTTAATTACCCCACTATTAACTGATAATTCTATATGACACCATATGTACATGCACAGAAATTCCTGGATTTTGCAGATATAAACTCCCATCAATATACCAACTAGGAGTGCAACCATACTGGATCTGGTCCTCACTAAGAGTTCTGCACACCCCCTACTGTAATGTCAGACAACAATATGGTCTCCTTTAAAGTAAAAATAAAACATGGGCACCCAGCTAAACCTGGAATATTTAGAAACTACTCTAAGGCTAATCTCCTGCAATTAAGTAATAACCTGGCAAAATTTCAAACACCATAAACCCTGAAAACACTGCGGCCTGTGCAGAACTGTTCACAGAAACCCTGTGCAAGCATATTAATAGCTGCATAGAGGCAGCTGTACTCACCAGGAAGAAGTACAGAACTAATTCAAAAAACAAGCCACAGTGGTGGAATCACAAAATCAATAGGCTGTATAACAGGAGGAAACAAATCATGGCAAAAATTAAGAGGTGCAGCACCCAGCAGGATATAAGCACTCTCATCAAACTAAACAAACAACTCAGAGGACAAATAAAGTCTACCAAAGCCAAATTTGAGGTAAGTTTGGCCTCCCAGCCCAAGGACAACAATAAAGCATTATTTTGCTATGTCCACAACCTCAAAGGCAATACACAATTGTGAGCAGAGTTCATTGCAAATGGAGCCACCTATACTCAGCCAGAAGATATAGCAAACCTCTTGGTTGGTCAATTCAGCTCCAACTTTACTCGTCTCTCCCCTCAACCTTCACTCAGGAAATACCATCAAATATAACTCCCCCTACTATCACTAGGGAGCAGGTCATTAATGCTTTCTCTAAGACCAAGAACACTGCATCAATGGGCCCAGACAATATTCCAGGATGTCTTCAAAATAGCATGAAACATGACCTATCAAGGCCTCTGGAATTACCATTTAACTGCAGCCATCAAGCAAGCTTCATGAATGGAGAATGGCAACAGTCATCCTTCTACACAAAGGTGGGCCATCTACAGACCCTGGAAACTACAGACCCAGAAGTCTTACTAGTCTTATATTTAAAACCATGGAAATAATTATCATGGAGATGATCAATAGAGGTATAGTAAACCTCCAGACACTGGACCCAACCCAGTCTGGTTTTGTCAAGGGCAGATCATGCCTAGTCAACCTGGTGGACTTCTTTGAGAAGGTAACCAAAGAAATAAATGATGGAAATAATTCACACAGCCTACCTTGATCTGGCCAATGTATTTGACATAATACCCCACTCGGGCATTTTTGACAAACTCAAGAGGTCAGGTACAAACTCGTATGTCACCCAGTGGATAGGCAACTGCCTCATAGACAGGCCCCAAGAAGTTAAAATCGGGGAGTCTACCTCTACAAAGAGGCCAGTCACAAGTGGAATCCCTCAGGGATCAGTCCTAGGACTTCTCCTTTTATGGCATTTAATTATCAGAAGTCAATGCCAGTATCAGTGGTCTCTGGCTGACTACATTTGCAGGTGATTGCAAATTAGGAGCTGTCATTGAATCCCACACTGACACAAATATTCTCCAGGAGGGGCTGACACAGACAAACAACTGGTGTCAGAACCATGGATTAAACCTAAATGCCAAGAAATGCATAATAGTATACTTTGGGAAGTTATCCATCCCTAGTAACGATCATATTGACAACATACCCCTTAGAGTTGACCCAGTAATCAGGGACTTAGGGATTTAGGGACACACATAGATAGTAATCAAGCCTTTGACCTTCACATGTCTACAGTAGTGAAGAAATCATTCTATGTTGTACAACTTATAAACAAAGGTATGGCATTTAAGTCCAAGGAAGTCATTGTTCCACTGTATTTGGCAATCATCAGACCTATCATTGAGTAGAATGCTCCATTGGTAAGTACCTAACCAGGTATATACAACAATTCAAATGTCCACAGAGGTTACTCACTAAAAGAATACGTAAGTAAGTAACATTTCCTATGGAGACCGCCTCAAGGCCCTATCACTGTATTCTGTCTCCTACAGGCTTTTGAGGGGAGCTCTATGCCTGGCATATAGGGCATTGTCAAACCCCACTCTGATGGGCCTTCTGCATATCCACAAAACAAACAGCACCAGAATTTCTAAAGACTTAAACCTTGTCTGTGATATAAATAGGTCTTGCTGGAGAGACAGGTATGTATTCCAGAGACTACCCTGTCTATGTAACATGTCCATGTGAAGCAGAGTTCCTCCCCAACCCAATTCAAGTGCAACTTGGACAATTAGATGGGGAACCAGAAGTTAATTCCTGGTTTGGCACCTATGTCTCTAATGGACACAGGCAACCTGTAAATGATTCACCTCCCAGGCCCCTGCCTACACTTATCAAGGGTACCAGAACTTGTCAGTGATTTGTGATGCATGGCTAGGCTTAAAAAGGCCATTGTGGTTGCTAGCCTAGTAAACACCTATGAACCTATAAGGGCAAAAACACATACACTAAGATTAAGTGATCATAGGCATGGTGACAACATGGCTTGCCTTAAAGGGAAAAAGCCTGCATTGAGACAATCCTTAAAACTATTGGAAGCATAGAATATGATGAAAGGTAGATGTAAAGAGTAAGGTGGGTGGAAAAGATATATATTTTTTTCTCCACACACAGGGGCTGATTGGGGCTGGAAGTTGGCAGGAGGATGCCAAAGAGGCGAAGATTATACTTTTTACAGGGAAAAATAGAGAAGGTTTTGATTTTTTTCAGAACATATGGAATTGGTAAAATCTTTAATGGTTGGTCATGCATTAATATCAGACCATGCTTCCATATTGATGTATATAAAATGTCATGAGGCAGGACCTCAGTGAATGAACTGGAGATTCCCAGGCTATTTAATGGAGAATGGAAAGCAGATGAAATGGATAAACAATTATCTTAAAGAGGAGATTTAAACACTTACAGGGATGCCATTACATCTTTGGGATACTATTGAGAGAGTTAGGGTTTTGATAATGTATAAATTTACAAGTTATAGAATGACAGGTAACATAGAAGTTAACTGCTGAATTCAGTAAGATATATATAAAGGCAAAGCCATGATTTATCAAAAGGGGAAGAGCCAAGATTAACAGATATTACTGCTGAGCTTTAGTTAGCAAGGATAAGTGCATATTAGTGCAGGGATTGTCCATAAAGGAATTATATTATGTTACAACTCTGAAAGCTGTAAGGGCAGTAGCAGCTAGATTGTGCAAACAAAAAGTGAAGGGGGAAGTTTCCGATGAGGAGGGAAAGTGAAGATGTGCCATTTTTTCCAGGAAGAAGGTAGTAGCTACATTCAGAGAATACTATACATAACTGTTTACTGTGAATCATCCCACTAAAGAACACATAGCTAAAATAAGAGTGTTTCTGCAAGGACTATCCCTTCCTAGGATAATGAGGGAGGCATCAGAAGCTGTGTAACCATACACAAGGTTAAGGAGGATATAAAGCTAAATTAGGGAAGTCCCTGGGGTGAATATAATTCCCATTAATTTATGGAAATTGAGGGAAATTATTTAGCACAGGCTTGGACTCGTGTGTTTAATTACATAATTAGAGTGGAGTAGACTTCAGAGATGTAGAGAATGTTGGTAACAGTGATCCTGACAAAGGAGTTATTTAGATATCTCTATTTCGTATCACCCAGTTTGAATCCTAAACCATGATTATAAGGTGTTTACATCTATCATGGTTGGGAGATTATCAACTGTTGTAAAATAAGTTGTGGACCCTAACCAATGTTGCTTTTTGATGGAGATTATACTTTTGATGATAATATTTGTACAGTTACGGACATAAAAGTTGCTAAGAAAAGGGATCAATAACTTGCAGTAGTCACATTATAAGTAGAAAATGTCCTTCAGCAGAGTCAACTGAGACTATCTATTCATAATTTTAGAAGGGATGGGGTTTTATGATGATTTTGTATGAGAAATGGAAGCAGGTGCCACAACCATTGTAAAAGTACAATCAAGACTATGTGAGCTGCTAAATCTGACAAGAAGTACTTGGCAGGGCTTTTCACTTCCTTCATTGTTATCTACCCTGTATCTGGACCTACTCAACATTGCCCTGAGACAGTCCCAGGCCAGGGGCTACTGGTGGGAAAGGATAGAGCTTAAATTGGCATTACTTGCAGATGACCTTATCTTGACAATCTCATATCTAGTGCAGGACATTGATAAGTTGTTTAAACTCTTGCAGGAGTTTGGGGAGGTGGCAGGTTGTAAAATCAATGAACAGAAAATGAGTGCATTAGTGATTAATTTGCTAGAGGGTTGGTAAGTGGAACAGAGGAACCCATGTTGGCATGTCAGTAATGAAGTCCCTAAAGATGTAGCTTAAAAGGACTTATGATGAACTGATGCAAAAATCATATAAAAAGGCATTAGGAAAATACAGGTAAACTTACACAAATAGAAATGGCTAAATTTAGAGTTGCAAGAAAAGGAACAGGTACTTAATTGGAGTGTTCTCTGTCTCATGCAGTATCTAGATTATGCTTTCTGGACTGCTTCTAGGTGCTTTTGCCGTCAGTAAATGCATCATCAGAGATAAAAAAATATATGCCTTTACTGAAGGGGAAAGAGCTTAGAAATTAAACTATACTTGTTTATTCAGCTGGGCTGTTTCCAGTCTGTTCATTTCAGTTGTTGTCTGCTGGAGGAGTCTGGTGTGTTTCTTTTGCCATTGGAGTTTCATCTTACATTGAGCAACCTATAAGTGGTTAGTATTTTTTTCCTGGCAAAATATAGAGGAGTTTTACTTTTTAGTAAGTGACAATGAAATAAAGAATTATTTTAGACCATTATTTTACTCACTGTACTGAGCAAAATATTACTACAGGACTTCCCATGAAAACCATGTAATACAAAATCTCAGAGTGTAAGTAAAGGCAAATGAACTAAAGCCACTATGACCTGCCTTGAAAGACTATATCTCTGTCTTTCTTTGAGATTTCATTTCACAACATTTGGGTAATAACCACAGGATATTCAGATACAAATCCTACCCATGACTGCTATCATAATCAGAGTTTTCAGAGCAGATTACCCCTGAATTTGACAACATAGTGTTAACCACTTGGAAGCATGGCATTTTGACCCCAGCATGTTACAATTAAGGCAATTTATATATTTATTTTATTTTACATTTGTTTACCAGGATAATCTGACTGGGCTAGTAACCCATTTTCAGTGTAGGCCCGGGAAGAAAAGCTCCAGAGATAGTTACATAAGCAGTAATTTGAGCAACAATTACAGTAGATGTAGAAAAGTAATTAGACTTTTAGTAGTAATAACAAGCATTAATATAGTAAAATCAGTTATTAGTTTCATACACATTAAATGACAGCAGATATTCTATTAGCAACATGGTAATAGGGATAAGCAAGTTACATATACACATTACAGTGAATAATAAGTATGAATTGCTTATTGACTAGAGGAAGACACTGATAAGTAAAGTGGATTAAGAGGTGAAAGTAAGAAGTAGAAAGAGAGGGGGGAGGAATTTATCCTGGAGTGATACAGGTGCAGAGCCTGTTATTAAAAAGGTGTTCTTTGAGTAATAGTTCAAATTTGGTGTTGGTGGGGGTGTTGAGTATGTTTAGTTGAATACAGTTCCATTTTTCTGCAATATGATTTGTGAATAAGGAGTCACCAAAAGAGTTACTAGATTTATGGATTTTTAGTAGTAGTTTATTGGATGAACGAAGTGAACAGGAAGTGTTATAAGGCTGGACTAGGTTTTTAGAGCTGGACCAGTGTCAGGTTGATGAATGATATTGTGAGCAATTGCAAGTTGTCTAAGTAATAGAAGGAGTGGTAGTTCAAGCCAGTGAAGTTGTTTCAGGGCTGAGCAGTGATGTGTCCTGTTAGGGAGGCCAGCAGCAAATCAAGCAATTTTGTGGTAACAAGTCTCTCATTTGGAGAGTTCAGATTTTCTAAGATTAGTGAAGATGGGGGAAGCATACAGTAATGTGGATAGAAGATGTGTTCTAACAAGGGTCTGTTTAGTGGGAGGAGTGAAGAATGTTCTGGACCTATACAGACTGCGAAGTTTAACATGTATCTTCTTAATGATAAGGGCTACGTGTTTGTCATATTTTAATGAGCTATCTATTGTGACACCTAGTTGCTTAGTGTTATCAGTTGGCTTGATTTTGGTTCCATTGGAGAAAAGGATGTAAAAAGGAGAAGTAGGCTCTATGGATCGATTATGTGAGAATATCAAGAGCTTTGTTTTATTGGGGTTTAGTATTATTTGGTTCTCCTTGAGATACAGTGCTATATCTGAGAAGGCTTGCTGGGTTTTGAGTTGTAGTTCTTGGTGGGAAGGAGCTGTGCAGATGACTGTGGAATAATCTACATACTGCACTATAGTAACATGTGGGGTTGTGGAATTGAGTTTATTTGTAAAGATGGAGAAGAGTAGGGGTAAAAGAATTAAGCCTTGTGGGACACCAACAGTAACAGGTATTAGTGGAGATATGTCATCAGCCCACTTGACTGCCTGTTGCTGGTCGGACAGATAACTATGGAACCAAGCAATTGCTGAGAGTGAAATATGAATGGAAGATAATTCTTGTAGTAATTTCTAATGGGAAACAGTATCAAAAGCTTTAGACATATCCAAAAATATGGAAGAGACAAGGTTGTTACTATTTTTGTGGTTTTTGATGGTATCTGTGAAACTTAATAGGGCTGTAGTGGTACTGTGTTTTGGGCAGAAGCCATGCTGGGATGTGGAGAGTAGATTGTTTTATAGTACATAGGTTAGAAGTTGAGAATGTATACACTTTTCTAATATTTTGTTGGGTGAGAGTATGGCAAGGGGTCTATAGTTGGATAGTTCTGTGCATAGCCCTCCCTTATGCAGGGGAATGATGTGAGAAACTTTCCAGAGTACTGGTACATACTGTTCAGTAATGGAGCAATTGATGAGCAAGGAGATTGGGTAGGAGATGGTGTCAGCTCCTAGTTTAAGAAATGCATTTGGGAGTTGATTGACTGAAGAATAGTGGGTTTTAATTGAAGAAGGAGTTTTTTGATGTAACTGGTCTGGAAAGGTTGAAATGAGAAGGTAGGAGAATGATGGGCTGGAGTTCTGGGAATGGTTAGATGGATGTTGTTGCTGTCATTTAATAAGGTCTGGATGGAGATGATAAAATGTAAGTTAAATTGGGCTGCTATCGCTGTATTGGAATTTTAGATTGATAGGGGTAGTGGTTTAGCCAGGTGATAAGAGTTGTTTAATGGTGTGCCAGAATTTTTGTGGGTTGTTCTTATGTTTTTGCTGGAGCAGAGTGTAGTAAGATTTTTCTGTCAGTACAAATCTGATTTATGGCTAGATTTCTTAGTTGGCTGTAGTTGTGTAGGGATGCTAGGATTTTAGTTTATTTGTATATTACCCATGCTCTGTCTCTTTGTTTCATGATGTTAATGGTTTCCTTAGGTAGCCACTGAGTTGGAATGGTTTTGCAATGGATTTTTCTAATAAGAGCTAGAGAGTTTAGGATATTTGAAAAAGAGTTATTGAACTATTCAACGGCCTCGTCATGGTGAAGGTACATTAAGTGGGACCAGTTGTGATGTCTTAGGAGGGAATTAAAAGTTTCTATGGAAATGTTTTTTGGTACAAATCCATTTATAGATGGTGGTTTTGGTTGTGTTAGCTTTTTGCCTGACTAGGTGGGTGGTAGAGTGATCACTAAGTGAGTCTGGGAGGCAGCTGGTTTGTGTAGAGAGGTCAGGGCAGTTCAAGATACTCCAATCTAGTATAGAATGTTTACTATTGTGCTTATCAATCCTTGTGGGGGTGGTGATTAGTTGGGAGAAGCTGAAGAGGTTGATAAAATTTGTTGGATTAGTGGAGGTGCATGCGGACAAGTCTAGATTAAAGTTGCCTAAGGTTAATGTTTCTTGATTGTAGGTAGTAGAGGCCAAGCTAACCAGGTTTTCAATAGTGAAGCTGTTGTTACCAAGGGGAGGTAAGTGGCAAAGATTTCAGAGTTAGTAGTAAGAGGAGCATAGGTATCTCGTTGTTGTAGCGCAAGGTTATTTTTATATATGATTGCTAAGCTGCTGCCTCGTCTGTGCATTCTGTCTAATCTAAGAATGTTATATCCATGGGGCAAGAATTAATTGTTTGTATTGTCGTTCTTTAACCAGGTTTCAGTAACTATAGCTAAATCTGGGGAGTAAAGCGAGAGTGTTACTTGAAATTCAGGAATTTTGTTTAGAATGCTTCTAAGATTAATATTTAAGATTAATAGGTCAGAGATAGCAAGAGAGAAAGTAGAGATGGTTACCAAAGAAGTGATTGATTCCTGGAATTGGGGCTTGGAGCTTTGGTCAGGGCCAGGATTTGGATGAATATCCCCACTGAGATTAAGAAGTGAGGGCCTGAGTCAGGTGGTGTGTGTTACTTTATTAGTTAGCTTGAAGCATTTGTGTAGGGTGAGTGTGGGTTTTTGAGTGGCAGGGTATTTTAGTGTGAACAGATGATGTATATGCTATTGAATAGTTGTGGTGATATGCTGATGTAGGTATTTAAGCATGATTGTGGAGGATAATTAGAGCTAGTGGGTGGGTATATGTGGGAGATGTTGAGATGGTGAAAGAAGGTAAGGTAGTATGAGGATGTGAGTAGTAGGGTTAAAAGGGCTGAGAGTGGTACCAATATAGGCTAGAAGGTGAGCTAGAGACAAGGTGTAGGGGTATAGTTGAAGGTAAGCTAGAAGTACAGTGTACAGGTATAGTAGAATATATGTGTAGGGAACACCCTAGTGAAAGAGTAGACAGGCTGGGGATTTAGACAGAGTGAAAGTGATTTGAAAGGGTGTCATTTATGAGTGTGATGTTGGGAGTGGTTGTTGGGTGATGGGAGGGATAGATGTGTTCTTGGATGTGAATGGTTAAGAGAGAAGAGGGGTGTGGTATGTATGAGTATAAGTCTAAGGAAATTG
>NC_056748.1:615934240-616046740 GCF_019279795.1 Protopterus annectens | reverse complement strand
GGGATTGTTAGGGGGAAGAGCAACATTTTGAGCCAAAATCGGGGACAGTTGAGAGGTTTGGCTATGCCTAATTCTATAAAGCAATTTATTTGCATGTACCTCTCAACCTGTTAATGCAATAAATCTGGACAAGGCCAAATATATTGGAGGAACATATAAACAGTACTAAAAATTGCTCTTGTATAAACTGAGACAGTTGATAGAATAACAGGTCTTACTTTAGCATGCATTTTTCTGAAGGTTATGAAGTCTGAAACTCGGTGTATTGTTATTTAGTGACTTCATTCCTAAATGATTTGCCAGAAAACCACAAATTTTATGAGGAACAAACCAAAAATAAGAAGCAAAAATCTATTCATTCTTTGAAAATCTGGACAGTTGGGAGGTATAATTCAGCTGGGGCTGTCTTTGAGTTTGCCACCCTTACCCCTCACAAAATCATGGTTGAATGGAGCCTCCCTCCTGCAGCCATTCCAATGATCCATTACTTGGCTATTTCACTCCATTTACCATAAACACTAATGTGCATACTGCTTTACTTCTATAATGATTTGGACTTCATTTGAAAATTTTATTTTGCATTTTACAGCACAAACACTAAGACATCTGCTAAACAAAGCAATGCAGTCTCACAATGAAAACAGACTTCGCATTAAAACTTCTCTGCCCTTGAAACTCACATTCATTGAAACAGCACTGAAACCCACATTCAAAGAAAATACATATTGCCAGTGGCAGATAAAGATTAATTTGGGGCTGTTTTCAAATCATAGGCCCCTTGCATATGAAACATGCATGTGCTCTTTGATACACCTTCCTGATTGTACTAAATAATATTTCTTGTACAATACAGTACAATTGTTAGAGGGCATTTTAAATGTATTGTTTTGAACATTTTTCTAGTAAACAATGAAACAAAACACATGCACCAATAATGACAAAACTGCCCAATTTAGAACATTTTTCCAGTAAACAATGAAACAAAATGCATGCACCCATAATAACAAAACTGCCCAGTTCAGAACATTTCCATCATAAAAGTCTACTCAAACTTCTACAGTCCACCATTATCAGTAAATATGCACAATTCTACAGTCCACCATTATCAGTAAATATGTGCAATTCTACAGTCCACCATTATCAGTAAATATGTACAATCTCTGAAGAAGTAAAAGTCATCTAAATAATTCCACATTAAAGAAATCTGTAACTAATGAATAGGTTGCTGCTAGCAAACACCTTTATATTTCATGGTTTCATCGAAAAATAAAGTGTCTGTTGCCCCTGAGGAATAAATTGCCTATATTACATAAAAAAATGATAAGTTAGTAATATTGCAATAGGAAATGGATGGCAAACTGATAACAGGCTCATAGTTAGTATTTTCGCCAATGAGGACATTCTCAGTACGGCAGCATCCACCCCTTGTGGGAGTAGAACCCACAGCCTTCTGCATCAAATGCAAGTACACAACCTGTTATGCTATTAACAATGCAAGCAGACTCAGCACAAGCAGCACTAAACTTCTCTTCCCCTGCAGCTCTCAGCTCCTTGTAAAATATACTCAATACTCAACTGCTTCTCAACTTTGCAGCACAAGAAATCTGGAAAAAGCCAAAATTTATTGGGGGGGGGGGTTAAAATCCCAAAAACCAGGGACACATTATACATTGCTTGTATAAGCTTGGAAAGTTGCCAGAATAAAATGATGTGTTACCATCATACATTTTACTGCCATTTCCCTGTGCAAAACAGTCAGAGCAACATACCACTATGCCAAATCAGCTGCTTTGTGAAAGAGAAATGCTGTGTTAGCACCATACATTTTACTGCCAAGGTCCCTGTGCAAAACAGTCAGAGCAACATACCACTATGTCAAATCAGCTACTTTGTGAAAGAGAGGAAGACTGAAACTTAAATGGCTATCATTTAGTGAATTCAGTTCTCACCATAGCTGTCAACCTCTTAGCACAAAACACCTGGACAAACCCAGTAATGAGGGAATACAGCCCTCAAAGATATTCAGTGAATTCAGTTTTTGCCATAGCTGTCAACCTTAGCACAAAAAACCTGGACGAAGCCAATAATGGGGGAATACAGTCCCAAAAATAGGGACAAATTTCAAATATTCATCTTATAAACTTAGAAAATTGCTAGAATAAAAGGTTGTTTACTATTATTTTATGAAGAATATGAAGTCTGAAATTCAAATGCCTGTCAATTTTACTTCTGACACAACAAAAACAACTTTCAGCAGCGGCCCAGGGAGAAATACTGCAGACACATGTCTTTGTAAAATGGCAGGACATCAGAGCAAATCCATATAAACACAGGGAGGAGATGCAGACTCCACACAGAAGGCAACCCAGCCAAGAATCAAACCAGAAAACCTATAGCTGTGAGGCAACAATGCTACCACTGCACCATCAAATATGTAAAATTCAAATGCCTGTCAATTTTATTTAACATTTGTTAACCAGGACAGTTTGACTTGGAACAAAAAAACAATTTTCAGCAGAGGCCCAGGAAGAAATAGTGCAGGCATGTCTTTGTAACATGGGAGGACACAAAAGCAAACCCACACAAACACAGGGAGAAGATGCAGACCCCACACAGAAGGCACCCCAGCCAAGAATCAAACCTGGGAACCTGTAGCTGTGAGGCAACAGTGCTACCACTGCACCATCAAATATCAAGCATTTAAACATTTAGAAACCACAGATGTTATGAGGAACAGAACCGATCAAATATGAGGCAAAAATCTGCAAATTTTTTACAAATGGTGGTGGGTAGGGAATTCAGGCCCTTAACACCTGCATACAAGGTACAGGGTTCAAGCCTGAGGTATTCCCTACCACACCACCATGAGTTTGATCTAGCCACCAGTATATAGCATCTGAGGCACCACACACACACACACACACACACACACACACACACACACACACACACACACACACACACACACACACACACACACACAGAGTTGACCCCAATAAAGGGTTGGATTACATCAGCAGCCTAGCAGGCCTGAAGATCTAGAATTCTCTCAAAGAGGTGGAGCTACTAGAAGGGAAGTTTTGCTTAAGCATAAAGTCCAACAGAGCTGGATTATTAAACCTAATGGCTGGCAGGCAAGAATGCCAAACTGAAGCTTAAGTCTCCTGTATGAGACAATTCTTCAAAGAGAGACAGAAAACAGCACTCCCAAAGGAAATGTTTGACTAATTAGAGATGAGCTTCAATCTCTCCCCTTAAATGGGAACAATGGGTAAATGTTTGTCTAGTAACATTCAGCGAATAAACAAGGCAAGAGCATACTAGAATCAGGAAAACCATGGATAACTGTAACCAAACTACTGGAGTAGCATAAGGTATCACCGCATATACATTGAAAATTAATCACTCCACAGATCCAGATAGCAATTTCAGGGGACATAAGCCTTGGCCCAGTCCCCGAGGCAGAACCACTTGTCACCCAGAAAGAGAACACATAGCCATGACTGAGGCAATTTCCTGAATGGCCACTTGATTGTTATTCTGAATCTATACCCTACATGGCCACTGAGGGATAGAGACCAAGTTTAAGCTTCCTACTCCAACAGCAATGCGACATTAACAATCAGCAAAAATAATGAAAAATTTATAGGAACATCTTACTCCACAAAAAGACAAACACATACAGCGTCATCCTCTCCAGCTTACCAAGTAGAAGTAAAAGAAGACTTTGAGCCCCTTGGAGATGGAAAGATAAAATTCCAGAATGGTCCACCTTCAAAGATTTGGTTTAGATATGGTATGTGAAGCTACATATCTTCAAGAGAAGACAGGAGTGGTGGTTCCAAATGGTTAAGTGATGCCAGCACGATGAGCCAAATAACTGCACACACACACACCTTGCCGACAAGCCAAATAACTGCTCCCCTATATCCAAAGCTTACCTTGCCGACAAGCCAAATAACTGCTCCTCTCTATCCAAAGCTTACCTTGCCGCTGATATCCACTATGCCTGAGTACCTTGCTGACGAGCCAAATAACTGCCCCCTTGCCGCCGATATCCAAACAGCCCCTTTGCCAGTATTCCTTGTGTGATTGGTGCATCCCGAACAGTCCAAATCTGTGATTGGTCCAGCCTGCTGCTGCTGCAGTCCGGAGTGCCTCCATTTCATGACATCACCGCCGCACAGACTGCCGGGCATCTTGGGGCCGAGATGCCTTCCCCCTGTCTAGACTGCTGAGAAAGCAGTCTGAGAGTGTGTGCGCATACGCACACTTCTGGGAATTTACGTTTTTTATTTTTGTGTTTCTCTGTTTTATTTTTATTTGTTTTTTTAGGTGGGAGGGCTGCAGTCCTGCAGTCCTATAGCATGAGCCACCCCTGCTGCTGACTCATTTTAGATTACAACATTCTTCTCTGTTTCCTGGGTTAACAGAAACTCAGAGCTTAACATATCTTTGATCTTGCACCTGGTTAGGAAACCACAGCAATTAAAGACATTATATATGTAAAATCTAGCAATTAACTCTGGTCTCAAAACAATAGAAAGAATCTGCTGGTCCAGACATTATGGCTCTGAGCTTGAAATCAAACAGTCATACGATGCTTGACAGTAAAGTGTACTGTTGTTACATTTTTGACGTTAAACATTTAACACAATTTTCTTGCATTTAAAAGAACACGCCTGTGGCTTATATTAATATTTACAAATGACAGAATTATCTATGAAATTCTGTCTAGCTAGGCTGGCAGCCTTCACAGTCAGAAAGACAGTTACCTCACTTCCAATTACCCCATAACCTTAACCTGGAGAACCAAATTACCTTTAACAAATCCATCTATTTATTATTTCATTATAAGCTACAGATCCCATCAATGTCCCCCAAAGATCATTGAAATTAATTTAATACCATTGAGGGATTAAATATCAAACCAAATAACTTATTGGTAGGGGACTTGACCAAATTCTAAACCTACACACTACATACTTTAAAATCCTTGACATGGCCCTCACTAATCTAAATACTGCTTGCACTCCACATTTCCACATCCCTAGTGAAGTCTAATCACAAATCAGTTACCTCCTTTGTCATCTTAATGGTACCATCCTACCATCAAATAAAATCATCTTTAGGGACTTTGCTAGAGCAGACCTACTTCAACTTGTAGAAGACTACACATTTCCTAAAAATCCCTCGAAAATGGACCTAACTAAAAGGGCTGTTGCATTCACCTCTAGTTTTGCTAGCATCTAAACAGCTTTATAAACAAGTCTGAGTCTATATCAGAACACCGAAAGTTCATACTTTCGAATGTTCTTACACTGACCCCTATTCAGCGAACGCTGAAAATAGTGAAACGACAGATAACCAAATTTTTTCCTAGGGAAAGAATTTGGTTGTCGGTTTCTGTTGTTTCGCTATTTTCAGCGCTGTGGTGGAAAGTTACGGATCGGGTTCAGGTAAGTGTGCGATTATGGGTGGGTTAGGTGAGTTAGGGTCAGGGCATAAGGGAGGTATGTGTGCGATTGTGTGGACGTGAGGGTTAGGGCGGGTTAGGTGAGTTAGGGTTAGGGCACGGGTGAGGTGAATGTGCAATAGTGGCGGACCTTAGGGTTAGGGTTTGGGTTTGGGTTAAGGTAAGTGGATAGTTAGTGGTGTTTGTACAGTTTAGTGTAGGGTTAGATGTAAGATTGTGGGTGTATGTGTGTGGATTGCTGTTTGTTTGGTGTGCTTGAGTTGTGTGTATGTGTTTTGGAACAGCAATTTTTTTCCCTAGGAAAAAATTTGCTGTTCTGAATGTTTGATGTTGTCAGCGTTCACTGATTAGGGGTCGATGTAAGAACATTTGAAAATGTGAACTTTCAGTGTTCTGATATAGACCCAACAAGTCTATATCTGACCATCCTAAATATAAAGATAAATGAATGAACTTATTAATAAACTGCATAAACAAAAGAATACTCACCCACACTCAATCACATATATCTATATTTATATATCTGTCTGTCTCTCTCTTCCTCTCTTTCTCTCTCTCTCTCTCTCTATATATATATATATATATATATATATATATATATATATATATATATATCCTCAAATACACACACACATCCAGACCCTTAATCCCCTACCTAGGCAGACATAGACACACCCCCGCAGACATGCACATGCAGTCCAAACACATACACTCTGACACCCTCCACTCCCAAATCTTCACTGAAGTTATTTGTATCATAACTGCTTCCATAGGGGAAAATGGGTAACCACTATCTTTTGAGGGCACTCACATTTTCCTCCAATAATATTTTATTTTGCTGGGTGGTTATCCAAACAACTCATCGATGTAAACCAAGAGCTGCTGCCATTTTCAGGAGGAAAATCAGATGGCTAATTAGCATTAGCCTTTCCCCCGGATTGCCACATTTCCTTGCAGTTCTGCCAGCAGGACTGCCCTGTGCACTAAGCTCATGCTAGCAGGAAACATAAGTAGTAGGGCAGTCTATGAAACAGAAAGGCTTGCTGCAAGGGGCAAAAAAAACACTCTTTTTAAGAAGTCATGCTTGCAGTAAGCCTTCCTGAATCTCATCACCTTAATTGTCTGCCTCAGTACTTTGTTTTCTTAGAATAGTCTAAATATGGGGATGGATATTTGTTTAGGTTCAGCACTATGGTCAGAAGGGCTAGGTTGGTGTATTATACTTTTTTAGACAGATGTTTATTCTGTTATGCTTGTAGTGTAGGGGCAGATGGAGTGGGGGATTTGCAAATGGTTTAAAGTGAATAGCATCCTTAGATCAGCAGGTCAGATAACAGGTGATATGGACAGCACTTTAAAGCTTGATTGCTTCAGTATTCTGCTTTGGTAGAAGGCATTTACAACATGCATTCACTGTGGTGTAGAAACTGGAGTATTGTATAACACTCCCTAATGGCCTTCAGGGCCTAGCTTCTGTGGTGGAGGGGATAGCAGGAAGATGGCAAGTGAGGGAGCTGATTTGCTCTAGTGTTTATTTTATGACTTGGAATTTGAGCGATCCCAATCACACTGTTAAAAGAGAGCATGAAATGGTAAGGGTAAAAAGAAATTGGGTAGAGGGGATCATGTTGCTGCAGGTAAATCTGAACTGTCTACAAATAAGCATATTTTTGAGGAAGAGATGTGAGGCTGAATGAGTGGATCATCATACAGGGTGTAAGATGAAGAGGGTTATTTCAGGAAATGAGATAATACTGGGAAACTGCTGTGAAGGAGAGTGGAGGAGGGACATAGCTTTAGTGAAGTGTAATATGCTGAGCAAACTGATAGTTCTCAGTAATGTTTTTTGGCCCCAGTACTGATGGGTATGAGGTATTTGCTGAGTTAATCAGATATGCATGGGATCCTAGATGGGAAGGGAGTAGATGTGATTGAAGGTGATTACAGTGTGGTGATTACCTTGAGACTATTGGTTGTTTGGCCGAAAGAAATAAAATCAGAGCAGTAATAGAGAGCTGATGGATAATGTGACACATGTTAAGTTTGATAGATATCCAGACTGTCAGGAATTGGTGTTATTTGAATTATAGTTTTTCTAGGAACAATCATTAGCAGGCTAGCAATATTGATTGTTTCTTTGCTGAAATAGAACCAGGATCAAAATGTTGGGTTTGCCTAGTGGGGAATGTCTTTTTATACATTTGTTTTTTTCAGATCATGCTAATGTGTTTGTGAATAAATGGAAATAGAATCCATGGAAGTGGAAGGTTTTGGAGCTGTACTATATGGTGCAAATATGATCTTGGGAAAATGGACTCATGAGGAAGGGAATAGAGGGGTGGGATGGGACAGCATTAAAGCAGCCTAGAGTGCAAAAATCAGTAATGCAATAAGTAAGTGCAGACAAAAGAGAGTAAATGATGGTAAATAGTTGAATAACTGTCAGGTGAGTCTGAAATGTAGTGCAAGTGTTGAGAGGAAGCTGAAAAGGATACAGCATTGAAGGAACAGCTGAATGAAGTCAGAAGCAGAAAGAGTAAGATGTAATCTAAACATTGTTAGGAGGGCTGCAAAGTGATGAGCCTTAAAATGAACAGTAAGATATGTCATATAAGTGAAATGAGAAAAAGCTAGACATATTCAACAAATTAATTTGAAATAGATGATGGGGTGCTAACTTTGTGTTGCCTTCCAGGGAGGCCATCAGGAGCTGTTTAACTCATTCCCCCTAGTACAGCTGTTTTGAGTATGTACCTTTAACTCCCAGTGGGTGTGGCTTGAGCCTTTAAAAAATGAAATTATCACCTTACAGTTCTAACAAATGCTCATTTACAGAGATCAAATATCAATACAATTGTGTTTGCCATCATGTATGCTTCAAGATAAAATATTCTGATACCTTGTATGTAGCATAGTTTTGGAATGATTAATGCAAATATAAGGAATATCTGATGCCTAGAGGTGCAATAGGAGGTAACTGCAGAAAAGCCTTGAGGTGCACTTGACTGTACTAAGTAAGGTTAAGGTGAGCAGTTTGGCTGCTGCACTGGAAAGGTGGGAATGCAGAGATGTGTGTATCTGGCAGACTGAACGAGGTATGATTTGGGGAAGGCAAAATGTAGCATCTAATTTGCTGCAGTTATACTGTATTTAAAAGGTGGTAAAGGAGCTGGACCCACTGGATTTCATATTGATTTCTTCAAATTGGTGTGTTTGGAGAGTGCTGTTATGCTCTAAGCATTGTCACCGAGAGCTGTGGGTGGTATAATTGGCAGTGTATCAGAATCTCTTGAGGAAGCTTCTTGGTTACTTTTTTCCAAGGGTAATAATAAAGAACCAGACGACACAACAAGCTGTTGTCTTGTATCTTTAATGAATGAGGATACAAAAATATTTGCAAAAGTTTTGTTCTTTAGACAGGGAATGGTGATTGATATCAGAAAGGCAGGCAGGCTTTATCAAAGGTCAAACATTGAGTGGTAACTGGTCTTCATTTCTTTCCTGGATCAAGTAGAGAAGAATCATAGGGGCTGATTGGGAGTTAAACAATTTTTCCTTAGGAAAGCTTTGGTGCCATTAAGTAGGACTGCTTATTTCATACTTCGATAGTTATGGGCCCATGTCAGGAGTTTTTAAATGGAGTTCAGATGTTATAATCACTTCATATCATTGTAAATAATGATTGTCTGTTATGGTTACTTTGGGGGTGTGACATTTCTGTTGCTGTTTATACATGTCATGAAATCATTTGATAAAGGGTGTGAGATGCTGAATGGGGTGCTCACAGATGATTGCATGTTGTGGTTGGAAGCTGATTTTAGGTACAATGCAACACTACATATACAAACCATATCAGTTATCATTTTATACTGAACATGCCATCTGCTTCCACACAGAACCCACATACACACACCTCTTAATTTTCTCAGTACACAATGTTTGATTGTGATGAAATCTACAACAGAGTTATAGCCATAGTAGCATGTTTCAACCAGTTCTTGTCAAATGCATACACTACTCCACTTGTCATAGGTAGGTACTAGGCTATTGGCCCTAGGGCCTATATAAGCCTAGCCAAAAATATACCCTGGCTTTCGCCACCCAAGAAAATTATTTTCCTGTGCTCCTGTCGAGCAGAGCCACAGAGGTGCTCCCTGGGATGAATTTCCTATTTCCCATCCAATCATCAAGATTTTTCTTGAAGAATGCGAATGAGGAGCTTTGTTTGATATAGACAGGTAGTTTGTTTCAGAGTATGGGAAGTCTCTGGGACAGGAATCTATCCTTCCAGCATGTTCTGTTTATTGTAATGACAAGGTTTAGGTCCCTAGAGCTCATGTGTTTGAACATATGAGAGGCTGTTTGCCAGTGCACTTTTCAAAGGAGAGCATGTGCAGTTCAAAAGCAAACAGCATTTATAATATCTGATAAGTTCTGCCTTAAAATTGCACCAAAATAAAGACAATTTGAATTTCAAAATCAAATTCAGACACAGCTTTCTGAAACTACTTTCCATTTCATGCCTAGCCAAGTTAATTAGGACTAGTGTTACTACACCTTTGTTGAAATATCAAGCAATAGCCTTGAACAGAGATGCTGATTGTGAACACTAGCAAGACTCATCACCAATTTAGTTTTGCACTAAACTACATTTGCTGTCTAAAAATAACCCAAAGAAGAAGCATGAACACCCAAAACAAGTCGTGACTGCTGTTGCACATGCATGAGCTATAGTTTTGTCTCTCTACTCTGGGTAAGCGTGTACAGAAATGTATACATTCTCACTATGTAGAGGATCTCTGTGCTTCTTGACATGTATCAAGACTTCCATCGTTTGAAAACAGAGTCATAAGATAATGCAGCTATTTAATAAATTAAGAAGTAAAATAACACAAAAAAGTGTTATCTCAGAAAATAATTTTCATCAGGGGAAGAGTGGACTTTAGGACCCCAGCGCTTGAGGAGGTCATCATGTATACAGAATTTGAACCCTAGTCCTACATACTCCCAAGTCACAAACCGACAACATCAGGGGCAGTTTCAATGGTCAGAGGGTCACAGAGTACAGAGGGGCAGAAGAAGGCACTGACCTCCGGGACTTCACTTAACATCGAGGGCAGCACAGTTATTCTCCCTGTTTCCCCCTCATGTTATTCACAAGGATGGATGTATAGTTACTTTTGATAACTTTCAATTTGAACTGTTTTATAAAGGATTTACTTATGCCCCAGCTAGGAGGGTTTTATTAAAGATAAGTGAATTGATTTTAGACTTAAAGTTATTTGTAAGGAAGCTAAATTTAGAGGTGATTTTAAGTGGTGCCACCAATGACCATGTTTTTAGTAGGCTCCAGAAAAACAGTATTGCTAATCCCTCTTTACAACCTGGGCTGAGTAATTTTGAAATTCTGGTGGACAATGATATTAGGAATTTTTTCTAAAAAGAAAAGGAAGCTTCATAGTAATCTTGCATATCAAGAGAATCCTAGAATTATTGAATCTAACAAGGGGGTGGAGTGGTGATTATGGAACAATGGTCTTATTCTACCAAAATGTTGGAAATTGTGAATGCTGATAATAGATACATTCACTTATCATGCAATGAAATTTTTGTAGCCTACAAAAATATTGACATGACTAAGACTTGACAATTCATTTTCTTAGTAAACTGTGTTCAGAATTTGTGTAATTGTCATATTTATCTCTACTTTCTTATACAGAAAGGTTTAATGATGCAGTGTCTCTCTACTTATTGTTAATGCCCTTATTCTATCGATTAGGTTAATAATTACTGTGTTAGGTAAACTGTGATATTCTTTAACTAGTCTGTATGTATAACTGCTTGTCAAAACTGTATCTAGATAGTATTTTAACTTCTGTGCCCTATATATTCTACTTATATATTGTATTGCTGTATGTTTCATTGTGGAGCTTTTCTCCCCGGGCCTCTGCTGAAAAAGAACGCATGTCCAGTCGGATTTTCCAGGTAACCAAATATAAAATAAAAATAATAATACTGTTGGAAAAGTCTGGAATCTTCTCCCCAGTGATCTTTCCTCACTTCCCTCATTATTACTCTTCAAAAACAAATTGAAACCGTTCCTCAGAATACACTGGTTATGCCCCTGTACTATACCTGACTAGTCATTTGTCTCTTCAAACTTGGCTCTACTTACCCTTACTACTCATGAACTGTTATTCCTTCCTTATTGACCTAATTACTATCTCCCTCTAGAATATTATATATTGTACCTGTATGCTGTATTATGTCTACATTCTGTACTGTTAGGTTGTTGTCCTCACTGAATTTTCTGTGTTAACCTGTAATATGCATTGTAAATATGACTCTTGTTTACTGTTGTTTATTTGTTATGTGTTGTTTTCATTGTTCTGTCTTGGAGCTTATCTCCCCGGACCTCTACTGAAAATGGACATATATCAAGTTAGACCAGCCCGGTCAACAAATGTAAAATAAAAATCAAATAATAAATTTTAGAGGACAATCTTTTACAGGGGCCATTGATAAATGACTGTATGACTGACTTTTTAAAAGTAGAAAAACCTTTTATACCCAGTTTTTTTGGCATTCCTAAAGCTCACAAAATTATCACTGTCCCCCCTTTGAGGCCTATTGTTTCATCTGCAGGGTCCGAGACACAGCTGTTAGCCATTTATGTGGACACTAAGCTAAAACCTTTTTATAGGCTGTACAACCATATATTGGTGGACTCCTGGGATTTTTTTTTGGTTAAAATGGGGAGTTTAGAATTTGACCCAGGTTACCATTTTATTACCATAGACATAAAGGATTTTTTTTTCTGTTATATCCCACACATCAGCCGTACAATGATTTGAAGACATTGTGGCAGAATTTGAACTCTTAAGCCCCATTGACTTTAGACTCGTTTTGGAAAACACAGAATTAGTGCTTAAGAACAATTTTGTTTACTTTGCAGGTGAATATTACTAGCAAATGGATGGTGTGGCTATGAACGCTGCATGCTTCCCTATATTTGTCAGTATAGTGTTATTATACTGGGAAAACATTTTTTGTTCCCATCATCCTTTTTCAACAACATCCAAGCATATTACCAGTTTTTAGATGATATATTTATTGTTTGGAGATATATTTATTTATTTATTGTTTGGAGAGGGCGTGTGGAGGAAATCAAGGCCTATATGACATTTAATAATAGCACTACTGAGTTCCTTATTTTTACTCATAATGTGAAGAGTTTGCACACACATTTTGTGGATGTTTGAATTTTTAAGGATGTGCAAAATTGTAGGTTTGTATCCAAATTATACAGAAAGGATCATTTTCTAACTCTTATTTACATTTTAAAAGCAATCACCCCTTTCACCAAAAGAAAAGTATAGTGTAGGGGCAGATGATGAGGGATGCAAGAATGACTTCAGTTGAGAAAGATTTAATGGAAGAGGGTAATTTTATTGAATCTTCACAGGCTATCCCAAATATTTCATCAAGGCATTAAAAAATGAAATTTTTGATGGATGGGGGAGCAAATTTGTACCCATGATTAGTTCACCCCAACCAGTACCCCACATAAGTAACTTCATTTCTCAGTATAGTGAAAGAATTGTGACCCAGAAGAAACCTTGCAAACTAGGACTCTACCCAGTGCTTAAGTACAATCAGAACATGCAGGAAATTAGAAATATTTTTTGTAAGTACTGGGATATGTTTGCATCCATATCTAACAGTTTAAAAGTGTTTGAGAAACCACTGAAATTTAGTTATAGGAGAGATCCCAATTTAAAGAACATATTTGAAAAGGGGACAGACCATTCCAGAAGAGCTATTAATAGACCAAAATATGGTACATTTAAATGTGGGAGATACCCACAATGTCATTTTATTGCAAACACCAGACAGTTTTCTCTTCTTGGGTCTGATATTAAACTAACTCCTGCTGGTTACTACAGCTGTTTTTCCAGGGGAGTGGTTTATTTAGCATATTGGGTTTCTTGTCCCTCATATTATGTGGGTAAGACAGAATGTCGTTTAAAACAAAGGATTTATGAACACCTATATGAAATTAACAGTAGAAAAGAATCCAACGCTTTATACAAAGACAGCCAGGTATGTAAAGGGGCTGATTTTAGATTTTGGATGTTGGAACAGGTTATACCCCATGAAAGAGGGGGTGACTGGGGGTTAAAATTGGAATACTGTGAGTTGAGTTGGCAATTGCATTTACATGCAGGGGCAGCACCATGTTTAAACCATTATTTGTCCATTGCATCCATCCTCAAGTTAAATGTACTAGAGTATTGAAAAATATGCCAACATTTGTTTTATATGTTTTATCTTTTAGTAGAGTTATACATATGTTCTTTTAAATATATATTTTTCAGATGTATTTATATGTGGGGAACATATTCAACCCAAATATTTTAATATATGATATTTTACATTTTCATCTTGTGTATTTTAATTCATTTTACTTTGCTGTTTGCCTGTGTAGCCTACATTGTTTTATTGTGTATTTATCTTGTTGTCCCTTTAAGACTGGAATGGCAATTTATTATGACATTTTGTTACTACCAATAAGGTTGGTTTTAGTTCTATTTAAGAGGGATTATCAATTGATTTTTTTATTCTGATGAAGTCTCTGGTGTAGGAGAGGAAAGTGCTTAATCAATAACACTTTATATGTGTATTTTTGGTCATCCTGGTGTTTACAGCCAGCCTGGTTGCTTTGGTGATGAAGAAGTAAAATAACCACAGTGTATAACAACCATGAATGAAGCAGGATTACCCCACTGCCAATGAAATTTACCCTTCAGTGTGATGCTCAGGTGGGTAGACCGCAATACTTATAGTCAAATCCTGTTTCACCCATAGTTCTGTGGTAATTGTTGATATAATATTTATTTATCTGTATTCACATTAAAGGATAGAACTGTTCTAAAACATTATACTATTCCAATTACTCTATATCAGTAACCATTTAAATGCAAAACCAGAATGTGACACATCCTCCGTTATGTATGATAACTTTTCCCTTGAGCCTACTGCACTCAAGCAATTATGAAATGCAATAAATTACTAAACAAATAAATATACAAACTCTAACCAGAATGTTTTTAACTTTTACCTAGCAACTGCAATTGCCCAGTCCCCCCCCCCCGCCCCAAAGTGTCATCCCTGTTCATTACTGCACTGTAATTAAGACATGTAATCATGCAGGAGAGGTGTGGCACTTGAAATATTAATTTGTGTTCCTGACTGCTCCTGTATCATACCTCTCAACCTCAAAGTACAAGAAATCTGGACAAACCCAAAAATAATTGGGGGGTTACAATCAGGGACAGATTTTAAATATTACTCAAATAAACTTAGAAAGATGCTAGAATAACAGGTTTTATATTAGGGTGTAATTTCTAAAGGATATGAAGTCTGAAACTCAAATATCTGTCATTATTTATTGACTTTAGTCCTCAGTGATTTGTCAGAAAAGCCGACCGGACCCCTGTGGCTCGAACAGACAACCGCCAGGAACTCTGCAGAAAACACACTGATATACCAATAATTCACGCACCAGTCAGGCACCAGTCAGTGGAAAAACTCTGATTTAATTACACAAAACACAGGTTTAGCGCTTTCATCTACACAAGGCAGACTTCTTCAGAACCAATGAATTCAGGTTACATCTACATATTTATAGCAGTTTTGGAGCCAAAATCCAACATCATACATTCCATATAATTAATAATACATACATAATACATTATACCTGTCCCTAAAAAAGCTAATATAGTAGATATAGCTTTTATATTTATACTAAATAATTTAAAACATAAATAAAACTGCTATAAATATGTAGATGTAACCTGAGTTCATTGGTTCTGAAGAAGTCTGCCTTGTGTAGATGAAAGCGCTAAACCTGTGTTTTGTGTAATTAAATCAGAGTTTTTCCACTGACTGGTGCCTGACTGGTGCGTGAATTATTGGTATATCAGTGTGTTTTCTGCAGAGTTCCTGGCGGTTGTCTGTTCGAGCCACAGGGGTCCGGTCGGCTTTTTGTGTTATTGGTTTGTTCACCACACATCTTTCTGAATTTGTCAGAAAAGCACAACTTTTATAAGAAACATACTAAATGTATGAGATAAAAATCAGGACATTCTGAGAAGATCTGGAAATTTGTGAGGCATGTTCTGCATAACATCATTGCAAATAATGTATGGCAAACATGTGCTCCTGTCAGTCTATTGTGTTGCAGATACAGTTCTTTGTTCCTACTTCCAGCTTAAGTAATTTTTACTGTATTTCTGTTTATGTTTGCTTGGTTTGTATATATGCATAATTGCTAACCTGCACCCCCACTCCCTTCCATTTATTTTCATATTTGAAAGACTGTCTGTATTCATATTTTATTCTGTATTGTTTTGCAGGATGCCTGTTGAAAGTGCATTAACCATATTCACAGTATCTGGAACTGTGGAATTACAAATGTGCAGACTGAAATGATATATACTAAGCCTGAGTTTGCAATAACTTGGAGTATTCAACTTTCTCTGAGGTATACCAGTCTTGAAGTTAATCTACAAAAATACTTAAAAGCTGTAGCAGTGAGCACTTCCAAAAGGGATCTGTTTTTATGTCTCTTTTTACTATACTTAACTTCCTCATAAAAGATTGTGTGTGGAGTCTACAGTGATGAAAGTCATCAAGCTGTTTTATGTCATTCATTCAAAATAATGGAGCAGCACTGAATCAAAAAAACATGTAGAGCAGAAATTGTTCTTTTCTATTCCTCCCTACCCAGATTTAACAAAGAATGTAACAAAAGCATTATGTGTAAGCTCTTTTCACCTCTCCCCTACACACACACACACGCACCCCCCTCCCCCCCCACACACACACAGGTTCACATATACCAGACCTAATAGGAACAAAGTCTGTTTCTCACTGGAGATGTGTGCAGAGTAATAAATAACCTTGCTTCTGTTTAATTAACATTTTTTTTCAATTCATCCTGTCATCTTATTAATATATTTAAATAAATGTTTGATGTAGTACTACCAATTTTGTTTTGGTATTTACGAAATGCTGATCCCCATTGCCAGTGTCAGTGGTGTAACAGGTAGCACACTCAACTTTGATGCAGAAGGCTGTGGGTTCTAATTACACACCAAGTATGTGGCGGGCTGCACTCCTGAGTGTATCGTCCTTCAGATGAGAAATTAACCCGAGGCCCATCTGTTTGATTTGGTGGTAGCTCGGGTGGATTAAATGTACAATGTTCTATGATTTATTAAGTAAATGTGGAGCTTTTCTCCCCGGGCCTCCACTGAAAAAGGACCTGTGTCCAGTCAGACTTTCCCAGTAAGCAAATGTAAAATAAATAATAATTACCTCTCTCATCCACTGTTTTTTTTCAGTATCTGCATAAGACATCATAACTGGAATTTCAACTTCTGTTTGAATTTTATAATTTGCATTCTTCATTTTCTGGTTCACCTGTCTTACTACTGTATTGATGACCAAAGCAAATAAAATACTACTTATAGGAGGGTACCTGACAAATCTTCGAACGCTCAAAATTTGGTCATGGTTGAGACCAAACGTTCGAAATTTTGAATGTTCAAAGATAGACTTTCAACAGCGCTGTATGGTGCAGATAGGGAGAATTTCCCTTTTCTGCACTGAAGTGCGGTCTCTGAGTTGGTATATTTAAGTAGTGGGGTTGTGGGGGGTGCAGGGGGGGCTTTCCCCCCTCCCTACGCTGTTAAAGTGTTTTTCTTTTTTTTACTTTATTTTTATTTGATGTTTGAACATCCAGATGTCGAACATTTGGTCTCGACCATGTAATGTTCGACATTTTGGATGTTCGAACATTTAACATAGACCCTTATAGGACACTCATCTTGTACCATCATTCATATATATTTCTTTACTTGTCCATTCATTAATTAAAACCCTTAATTTATCATTCTTATAAGCAGTTCGACACACTCGCTTAACTTTATTATTAACATTGTACATATCCAATATTTTTGAAAATAGCTCATGCTGTATTGAATCAAATGCCTTATTAATATTGCCTACCATGAGTTTTGTATCTTCTTGACATCCTTTTCCTTTTATACAGTACATACTTTTTTCCATAATGTATTGCATCTTATTTTCAAATCTCTTTTGTATTATTTTCATAAATATCTTATAGTCTTTATTATTTTAGACTGTTTGTCTCCAGTTTTATATATCTCGTCTCTCTCCCTTTTTCCATATGAATTTTAATACTCCACTACACAATTCCTTATATTTTAATTCTTCAATTAGCCCTTCATTAAATATGCATATTAAATACTTTTTGTGCCATCTTTTTAGATTTTTATAAATTTCAAACCCAAATACCATCTGGGAATGATACTGATTCTACATGTAAGTACATAAATATTTTTTCTAATTCATATAATGTAATATTTTTTCCATGTTCTCTGTTATTTTTCTCAGATTTTTTACTTCCTATTTCTTTATATAATGTTTTTTTTCACTAAACATCTCTTCTACATAACTTACAATAATTTCCACAATTTGTTGCTGATTTTTTTATATTACCTTCTTTATGTTTCATTTCTCTCATTATGTCACTCTCCTCCATTATTATCTTACTTAGGTAAGGTGAAAGTTCTTCTTTTCTCCCTTGTAAAGATATTTTGTTTGTACAATAATTCTCTAATTTTCTCATAATTTTGCTTATAAACCTCTTTTTTCCTTTTCATAATAATTTCTTATTGTTTTTCCAAGTTATAGTTTCATAGTTTAGTACTAGGCTATCTGCCCTGGGGCATTTGTAAGCCTAGCCATAGTGATGTGGCTTTTGCCACCCCATGAAATGGTACAAAAATGTACAGAATAAATTTAGAATACTGTGCTTCTGTCTAGTAGTGACACAACGAAGGTCCCCTTATATAATAGAATTAGTTTACTGTGCCCCTGTCTAGCAGTGACACAGATGTGACCCCTGGGGTAAACTTATGATCTCCCATCCACTCATCAAGATTTCTCTTGAAGAGAGTCAGTGAGGGGCTCTGCCTAATATGAACTGGGATCTTGTTCTAAAGCATGGGAAGCCTCTGGGTTATAAATCTATCCCTCCAGCATGTCCTATTCATACTTGTGCCGAGGTTTAAGTCTTTAGCTCTCGTGGTCCTGATGGATTTGGATATTCCTGCTTTTCTTTTTCCTTTCTTTATTTTTCGAGAATGTTGCTGTTTGTCTTTTGGCTTTTCCCAGTTAGGGTTCGCCACAGCAGAAATCCGGTCCACTAATGATTAGCAGTGGATTTTTACGGTGCCGAGTTGCCAGCCCGATGACCAACCTTCAAAGAAGGCACACCCACTCATGCACGCACCTACCTGCATGTCTTTAAACATCACTCGACCATGGGGAGGACATGCAGACTCCACACAGAAGGCGCTCCAGCCGAGAATCGAATGGGAGAACCTCTTGCAGTGAGGCGACAACATTAACCGCTGCACCATTGCAGCCTTTTTTTATTTTTTTGAGAATAAATAACCATATTTATATTTACTTTTGAAAGCAAGCCACCATGCCAAGCAGTTGATATAAAAATCTTTCACAGTGATATGATCCTTCCATAATTGCTTAATATCTTTATTTCCTTTTTCATTCCTTTCATTTTCATTTATTCTTTTTATGCCTTTTCCAACCTTTATATATTCCATATTATTATATATTTCTAACCATATTGCCAAATGATCTGAAAAGAAAACTGTCATAGTAGTTTCTTCTTCCATTATACATATTCTTTCTAATAACAAAAATAGTTTATTTCAGTTTTTGTAGTACCCCCATATGCAACTCCATGTTTTTAATCCATATAATTAATTATCTACATTTTATTACTTCCATAATCTTTTTAACATTCTTTCCTTTTTTCCTTTTATTTCCTCTTAAGTCACAGAAGAAATCTCCTGTAATTATTATATCCATATTTATAAACACATAATCCAGTATTTTATGAAATAAAGCTCCCTGTCATCTAAAGTCTATAATAGTTGTTCTTGCCATTTTAACCAGTATGATATCCAAGATTTTTTCTACTCTTCTACATAGACTTGCTGTTCCTGAACACTGTTCATTCCATATGTTCTATATTTTCCCATCCCATACATTTTGTGTCTATAGTCTTTCTTCCTGTGTCAAAGTACTCGTGTCTCCCAGAATAATGTCAACATCACATTTATTTCACCATTCTAAAATCGATATCCTCCTAGTAATATTTTTCATAATATTAATATTCACAGAAAGAATTCTTAAATTATTCCTTTCTCTAATTTTTAGTTTATGAGATACCATCCTATATTAAATTCTTGTAAGAAAGGCTTCATCTGCTTCCTTTCTTATTTTCCTTTATATTAATAGCTTTAAATTTTCTTTTTCTTTAACTCTTCTACCAGTAGAATTCTTTCTTCATCTTACCATTTTCCAACTTGTATCTTCATCACTGACTTCTGATTTTATCTGTAAATTTTCACCTTCATTATCTTTTTTAGTAAAATAAATTACAAAGTCATTTTAGGAAGTACATTGGTGATTACTTATATAAAAAAGACGTAAGTAATCATAAGGTGCAGAGCTTAGAGAGCAGATTTGGGGTGCAAGGACTTAACAATGACTTACATACCAATTCACTAGTACAAAGGGGCTTACTTTGAATGGTCCATCATCATCTGTAGCATTATCTGTTTAGACTGAAATGGAGTGTGGTTTTCATTTTCTTTTGTTTAGTCAAAAAAATAGATAATTGTACCTGTAATGCCCTTCCAAATCTTCAAGCGTCAGCTCAAGCTTTTTGAAAATGTAAGACAAAGTGCATTCATCAGTATGTATGCTCAGAGCTGGATCCAGCACTAGGTGAACTAGGCAGTTACCTAAGCCCTTATGACTCAGGGACCCACTGAGGGCTGCCACAACATTTAATTGTTAAATGAACTATTGAAAAACAAAAATATGCACACTTTTTGGGTCTGTGCATTTTTTCTTTAAGGACACATGTACAGCAACATGTGAGATTTTAAAAGCATGTTGGAACCCAAGAACTTAGGGTTTTCATCTTAATACAGCAATGCATGAAATTTGCATACATATGCGGTGGTGGTGCTGCAGTAGTGTTGTCGCCTCACAGTAAGATGTTGTCCAGTTCGATTCTCAGCTAGAGCGTCTTCTGCGTGGAGACATGCGTGAATGGGCATACCTTCCTTGAAGGTTGTGCGTCAGAGCTGGCAATTCGGCATGTAAAAATCTACTGCCAATCATTATTGGACCGGAGTTCCGCTGTGGCGACCCCTAACTGGGAAAAGCCGAAAGACACAACAACATTAGATGGAGCTTTCATCTTTTTGGAATGGACGTGGATTGGGTAACTGCTGCTGCTTTCCCTTGGGCGATGATCATTTCATGTACTCAGAGGGGTTGGTGTGTGTGTGTGTGTGTGTGTGTGTGTGTGTGTGTGTGTGTGTGTGTGTGTGTGTGTGTGTGTGTGTGTGTGTGTGTGTGTGTTTGTGTATATAATGCACTAGTTAGGAATAGCAGGTTAGTTAATTAACTTATGCAGGCTCAAACCGGTATTGGCTACAAGAAACAAAAGCCTAAATCCTCTACCTCAACAACTTGACTGCTCACTTAGTTATCAGAGGATTGAAATTTGCTGAATTAGGTAGTTTTGTCTTTTATTGGTTCATACATTTTGTTTTACTGCTTAATGGAAAAAAATATACATTGGTGCATTTTTCAAGGTGTGTAAGCTTCAGTGCATTTTCAAGGAATATGAGTTTCAAGGGAAGATAAGTTTACTGCTGCTGATGCCAAGTCATTTTTTTTAAATGTGTAACTGCTTTGTTTAGCAGATACCCACCAGTGTTTGTGCTATAAAATTTCAAAGGAGTGTTAGTAGTACAACAGGTAGCATACTTGGCTTTCTTGCAGAAGACTGTGGGTTCTATTCCCATACATTGTAGATGGATTACTAATATTGCAGAGGACTTTGGGGGGGGGGGCAGTGCTGCTCCTAAGTGTATCATCCTTTGGATGAGATGTTGGACCCCATCTGTCTGTGTTAATTGTAGGTGCTATGAGATCATTTACATCCACCTGAGTTATTTGAAAGGGTAAGGAGAAGTTCACAAATGCCCTGGCCAGATTTCTCCTAGTAGTATAAATACCACCAAGTGTCTTTCTAGCCTACTGGGACTAACTTGATCAGCAAAGGATATTTAAATTAAAAGTTTTAAATGATATCCTTGTCTCTGCCTTCATTTCAAAAGTAAAGAAGAAAACAGTATGTACGGAAAATAGTATGTACGGAAAACAGTATGTACGGAAAATAGTATGTACGGAAAATAGTATGTAAGCTGACAGTTTAGGGAAGTGTTTATGGCAAATGGGGAGGTGACAAGTAATGGGACACCAGAATGGCTACTGGGGGGCCTGGTCCATTGCCCCACCTAGGGCCCTATTTCACCATCATCTGGTTCTGTGTATGCAGCATACCATTTTCTACATTGTTAAAACTACAATTACACATCTGATACTTAACTTTTAATACCTGTCACTCTCCTACCTCCACCTGTTCTTCTTTCTTGCACATAGCACTCAGGTACAGTTCCTTGAGAGTGGTGCACCAGAATACAAGACCTGTTTTCTGCATAAACACAGAATTAGCTTTTTCCCCCTCGGGTGGCCTTACCTTGAAATCAGAATATGAAAACAGAACTGCAAGGGATTTCAGGTAAATTGCTCCCCTGAAAAATACTTCATAAAAACTTGTCATCCATATCACGTCATGCCATTCATGGGTACAGTAAAATAAGCAGGATGATATGGGAATGTATGCAGGTGGGGGTTGCTACTGTACATGTTCCATGTCATTCTAATAATACTATGCTGAAGGTCCTAACTACAAATAATTTTCTTCTTTATGCAACTTCTGTCAGTTAGCAAAAGACAATTTCAAGATATGTATTCCATCAAAATGTACTTAAGTCTAAATTTTTGAGAAACTCGTGATAGTTTTAATAAGTAATCAAAGAGGAATTTTTGTTTGCGATCATACACTTTTCATTTGATAGCTCATAACAGTACTGTATAAATATCAGACTTTATCTGATTTCTCTGACTGAGAATCTGTTTTGCAAGACTCCCTGTTTATAGAAAATATTGCAAGATTTCTAATGTAGATGTAGAAGTGAGCAAAGCTCATGCTCATTATGTTGTTGGTAAAATTAAAAATAGATAAAATGTTGACATGAGAAAGAAAATCAGAACTGATAATTATTCCTGAATTGTAGAAAACATTGACATGAGTGTATACTGCAATGGTGAATACTCTAGAAGTATTATTAAACATTGACATGAGAGTATACTGCAATGGTCAATACTCTGGAAGTATTATTAAACATTGACGTGAGTGTATACTGCAATGGTCAATACTCTAGAAGTATTATTAAACATTGACATGAGAGTATACTGCAATGGTCAATACTCTAGAAGTATTATTAATTCTGGATCACATTTGTTAGGCAGCAGAAATTCATACTGGAAAAGCAACATATATGTTTTTAGCTTGATTATTTGTGATGTTTACCAGAAGCATGAATAAAAGGTTTTCTAAAATATAAAGCCTACTATCTAGATTCCTGTGTTGTTAGTCAATAAATGCGATAAGCTGTTGCAAAATGTTTTTCTTCATGATTTTCAGAAAAGATGCCTATATGTTATATATTTTTTGGCAAGACGTTTCAACTAAATATTATAGTCTGATGCAGTATGCATTTCATATTGTTTCCAGATACATAGTACTTGATATTGTCATTAAATAATGTTATATGCATTATGCTCAAGATTTTTGATTTGTTATTATGCTACTAATTCATTCATTTGTTTTATGACACTATGATCGTTAACTTCTGAGAGGCATGGTAATAAAGTGCAGTGTCATCTTATAACTTAATCGATCACTCTGGGTCAAATACAGCTTGACAGCTGTCATAATGACATGCGCATAATGGTGTGGAGTAGCAAATGGGCAAATCATCCTACAGTTATGCTTTTCATGTACAAGTAAAACATGTGCATTTCAGAGGACATGTTAATGTTTAATATATTAAACTCTCTGCATTTAAGCATTGTGCCAGATTTCTGTGTCTCAGGTTTTACTTGAAAACTCCTAAGAAAACTCTCCTTCCATTTAACTGGACTCAAATCAGGTTAATGTTGGTATTATAGCTCATTCTTTCCGGAAGCTGACCTAAATAATTAGGACGCACACTGTTGCATGTGAGTTAATTAATTTCCGAACAAGAAATCACTTAGTATTCAAAAATCAGGGAAACCTGGGGTCTCCTTAATGAAGCCTTTCTGAATAAAATGTTAAGTGCAGTATTTTGTAAGGAAAACAAACTGAAATGCAGGTTTAAAACAGTAAAAATCCAAATCAATATATCAATCACAAAACAGCAAAATGTAGTCAGCCGTTTCAATTCCAGCATGTGCAAACTTGCAACTAAAAATATATGACAGTATTGTTAAAAACAAACCTTTGTGGAACTTTTGAAAGCATTTGTTCTTTGCTTTTTGATGCCTTAAGTGGACTTAAGCATCTCTGAAGCAGAAACAGAAAATAAAATACTTCACATTTATAAATGAAACCAACAGATGTGAACTAAATAAAGAACTAACCGCACATACACCAAAACAAATTTATTTTTACAACAAAAACGACAAAACATCTTTCCTTAGAAATACAGCAGTTATTTCTTGATTAATAAATATCTGTTACAGTGAGAAGCTATTTCATTCACATGCTAACACTCATTTGCCTGTACAAGCAGCAGGAGAAGGCTTCACATGTGCTCCCCTAGTATTTCAAGTTAATGCTTCTTTTGAACACATGAAAGAGTCCCTGCAGATCTACAGAACATGATCTGTAGTATAGCTCAAACTTATAAAGTTTAAGGCAGTTAGGAGTTTCAGGACTAATATCTAGCAACACAATATAAATGTACTTTTCCAATGAATGTCATTGAATTACTTAGCTGAAGAACTTAACACTGTAGCATGTATAATATGTAGCATTAAGCTGCAGTCCTAAAAAACAGTAATAGTGATAATAGCTATTATACCTCTACTGCTTACCCAGGAATCTTATAAAAATAAGTGCAAAAGTAATTGTACTTGTCTGGGGAAAAGGAGTAGATCCTGATCCCTGGGCTTTATTGTTAACATTTGATATGTGTCACTAATCAGTAAATCCATTACTGAGTTTGGACGTACTATTAAGGGACGTGTATAATATACTTAAAGTCTGCACATTTTTACATTACATTAAAATACAAAATAAAACTCAAGGGTTTGCACTGTAAAAAAAATTTAAAGTCAGATATATACAGTCATTTACATTTTATGTTAATAACTTTAAGCAATGCTGTGTGGAATCATAATTCAGTATTCTTCAGAGCCAGAGAGTACACTACAAAGATTACAGTCACCCTTTTTTTTTGGTTCATGTTCTTCAAAGTCACAAGATGAAAACACAGTAAAGTTCATGAATGCATTTAAAATATGAAAACACAGTAAAGTTCATGAATGCATTTCATTCATACTCTGTCTAATTAACAAACTGAAAGTTTTCATGCTGACAGCTGAAAATGTTCTGTGTGTAGTTGTCAGCATTAGCTGGGGACCTTGCCCCCAGGTAGGGGTGATAGTTCTCTTGATGGAAATGATCGTGGTGTAGGTTAATCCAGTCTCTCTCTGTGCAGTATCGCTCAGCCTCCGACAGGATCCTGTTAAGGGCTATAATATAGCTCAATGCCATTTGCAAAGTCTCATATTTTGACAGTTTTTTGTCCTGCCCCCACTGAGGTACTACCTTCCGCAGGCGGTCAAAGGCTGTGTTTAGTCCTTGCATTCTTCTTCTTTCTCTTGCATTAGCAGCCAGTCTTCTTCTGGTAGAACTTTCCATTTTCTCTGAAACAGTCTTAATGTCAGGTTCTGTTACCTCTGGTCCTTTAGTTTCAGATTCAGAACCTGATTCAGATTCGCTTGATTTGTAAGAATTCATATTTATAAAATTTCAAGTTGTGATGATACTTTATAGCAGACAAGCACACTTTGCATAAAAATATTATTAACTGCAGCTGTTGCAGTATTGTCTACTGTTGTAGAAGTTATTTTTGATATATAATATTTGACACATTAATAAATAAAACTATTAGCATCTGGTTTGCAGTAAGAGCTATATTTAAACATATGCTAATACATAGTACTTGATTTTTCTCAATAACTCTTTATGTTGCTTATAGTCTTAAAACAACCATTGTCTTTCTTTTTTGCAAGTCTGTGTTCTAACTAGCAACCAAAGGATGTTGTTACCTGACTCAGAACATCCAATGCGATTTTCTGTGAAAAGCTTCAACTGGAGATGGAGTCCGAACTGACAAAATTGGTACATCAGTCTCTGAAGCAAGAATGTGCAGACAACATTAAGGCCATTGATTCCTTATAGGATGACATTAAAAAATCAAGTCCTTGTCTTCACATAATTTGTGGTTCAAAAATATTGTTTTGTTTTAATATTGTAGTGGCTTTGAAGAGATGAGACATCCTCTCTTGCTGCAGTAGAACACTATTTGTTTCACAGAGGAAGGAGGACATTTTATAGCCAATGACTTAAGTGCTGAACAGGTGGTAGCAGGTGGGCTGGCGTCCTTCAGCTTCAGTCCTACTGTCTTTCCACCCTGGGAACCACAGAACAAATCAGAGTGAAATTCTTAGCATCATAGCCTCATCTGCTTAGCACCACAAACAAAGCCATGCTGCCTTTTCAGCATTACTGGCATACCATCTGGAGTAATGCACAGCTCTAACATGTTCACAGCAACAGCCAAAGCCAGCAGACACCCCTCTCAAAAGTCTTAATTATCTTAGCATTCCCTTGTTTTCCTAAATAATTTTTTTTTTATGATAAGTGAACTTATTTCTTCACAACAGGAACATAATGTCCTTGATTATATATTTGTGATTTATACTCCTGATATATCTTAAAAGGAAATGTCATATTTAGATGAAATTAGGCACTAGTTCCATATTAGTTATATTTAGAAGTGATAAAAAGTGCATACTATATCAGTTTCAGATAATAATATGTACTACAGAGTTTTGCAAGTGATATAACTCTACATACATGCTACAAAAACGTAATTTAAATGCATGGGAGGGAATCTGGAATACTTTCAATGCCATTAGAACTTTTAAAATAAAATAAATATTTAGTAAAATATTTCCAGCTTCTTATATGAAAGAAAAAGTTTTGAAAGTTAAATCAGCATTGCATGCAATGTATCTAAATATTTATAATTTCTTATTTAACTGTAACTGATGTGATTCAATTTAATAATAAATTGTTTCCCAACCAGGTAAGTCCACTTTTAAAGCGTGATCCAAGACAGTGTCTGGTTAAGTGACTTACTTAGGGTTAGGCTGTGAGAATCAACCTCTAGATTGCTGCTGAATCTATGCCTGGCAGCGCATAGACTTAAACATTACTGCCAAATGGAATTTACTAAGGCTGGCAAAACATGCAACAAAATAAATACAGGATCTTCTAGCTTCTGTTAAGGATGCCTTCTGTAATCTTTTGTGGTAGATGTAAACTACTTATACACATATTCCACAAAGAATAACAATGCAGTGAGGTTGAATAATTTGAAAACAATGGAATATAATGACCATCAATGCACTCCAATGTGACAGATGTTGGATGAAGGCTGTCAGCTACGATTGTTTTGCATTCAAAATTCTCATAGCTAATAACTAGCTTGCTAAAATGCTTTTCTCATTTACATTCTGGTGGACAGTTTACTTAAAACATAAATACTTAAGTCTTCTGTTTGTTGAAATCACTCATTAAAAAGTTATTTTCACATAATTATTTATATAATTACATTAGTTTACTTACCTTGTAATGTATTTAGGAAGAAAGCACTGCTATAAAATTACATTTTAATACATAGATATTAGATTATTTCATACAGATATTAATAAAATATTAACAACTAAAATTTAACTTAAGGAAAAAAAAAAGGCATATTTTTAGTGAAAACAAAATCACAGTATAGTGCAAGTTCCAATTATCTGACAGTTTGTAGAACATAATGTGCATTTGAATTCAAGAAGCTTTTTTCATGTAAATAATTATAAATACCTGAATCTTAGAGAAGATTCACAAAGGCATTAACTCAATAAACAACCAGATAAATGACTTGAAATCATCAGTTAAAATTATAGAACATGACAGAAAGAAAATGTAATGATTAATTAGCATTTTTTCAAATAATTACACCACAATTGCTGGTACAGTACCATTATAAGTGTATGTACTGCCTCTGTTAGATAATTTGCTTTATATTAACAATAAACATCCCAAACTGATGATTTTTTGCCCTTATGCATCTCAGTAGAGTGAGTGAGTGAGTGTGTGTGTGTGTGTGTGTGTGTGTGTGTGTGTGTGTGTGTGTGTGTGTGTGTGCGCGCACGTGAGAGAGAGAGTGTATGTGTGGTTTTACTCCATACTTTTATAATAATATATGTTTAAATTAATCATTCTACTAATCAACTGTACATCTGCAGTAATTTGGTGTAGGTACACAAATTTAGTAGCCAATATGGACACTAGTTTAAATAGCATTTTGCTGCACTTTTCCAAAGTAAGCTAAGCAGAAAATTAAATGAAGTGCTTTTTTAGGACTAATACAGTGTAACTTTTGGCAGATGCAATGTAATATTTATTTTTACCCAACTTAGTAACATATAGTTGACAGTTAAATCCATTTAATAAAAGTTCCTGTCAGGTTAAGACACAATTTTACTTCAGTGCAGCAAGAGTTTTCTTTATTCTGTATTGCTATATTCTTCCTTGCTGTAAGCTACATTGTTCAAAATACTAGAAAATAACTTTTTAATAACATCAGTGTGCAGCAGAGGTGAATTGTTCAGCCTATACTTCTGAGTTTATTTTACATTATCTTCCATTTAATAACATGTATAGCATCTCTCTTACATCTAGCGATTCGATTTCCAAAACAGATGAAAGACAAAAAAGGAATATTCATTTTAATATGTCTCTTGGAAGGTTTTTCACCAATAATGTAGGACATTGGATCTTTGATTGTGTTGTACCAAGACTCAGCCAATATAAAGAAAGAACTCTTGCTCAAAATTTTGATATTGCTCAAGGTCCCCTACCCTCCCCTTTACAAAAGAATATAGCTTATACAATATATCAATTTTAAAAGAAAACTTACTTAAGCAGGCTTCTAGTTTTGTATGGGTTCTTTGGCATTTATCCATCATGCTTGACAACTGGTTTTGAATTACATACTTGCATTAACTTCAGCATCTGATAATTCTTTTACATTTCATCCCATATTTTCACAGAAAAAAACAAAATGTATTTTAAAGCAAACAAGTGCAATATTTTTAGCCTTATCAAAGTCTTTAATGAAGTAAGTCTGAACCTATGGTTTTGAAAATGTAATGGTAGTCTGTTTCAAATAACTGTGAATTTCAAATGACTTTCCATTTAACCATATTAAAACAATGGTGTCCTTGCAATTCTCACATAGCCTTTTTGCAGCATACTATATAAACGAGCCATGAAGTCTGATGACTTTTAAAATCAGCTTATCTTTTGTTGTTGCAATTTTGGAGAACTAAGACTCAAGTACAAAGAATTAGGCTGTACAAGTGAACAGTTTTACCACTTTGAGCAGAAATAAATACAATTGATTGAAGCACTTCTTTGTTATGCAGTCCTAGTTTGCCATGTTCTTTAACAGTTTTAAACTGTCTAAAAGTAATTTTTTCTGCTAAAATAAAAGTTATCAAATTATAGCAATCTAAGACTGCGTTTCACAAAAGGTACTTTTCTCCAAATTTTCTAAAGAATGAAAAACACAAATATCTGATATTTGTGCAAAATTAAACACTTGATTTTTTGTGAGTTCTGTGACCTTGCAAGGGATTGTATTAATTAGCAGGGAGTGTCTATGGTGCATGTGTGTTGGGTATTCACCCACATTAAACATTCATTTCATAAAAATGTCCACGTTCAATCTACTGATTGCAGTTTTATACATCTAAGGTAGACACTCACTGATTTTATAGGAGATCTCTGAGCCCTGTAACTAAAGATCCACATGACCTTAGTAAGGAAAAAAATCACTGTAGACTCAGCATTTACATTACTGTAGCTGCTGTGTGTTTTCCTCACGTATTCCATGTTTATGTGTTTTATAACACAGTTTAAAGTGAGGAACTTGGATTAATACAAATATTTCACTGAACAACAGGCAGTTGCATTCAAGTACATGTTATTTCCAGGTATGACCATGGAAATGACACCAGGGGATCAAACTATAGTTCATAGCTGTAGTAAATAATATTTAATGTTTAATATGGATGATGCTTATTATTTCTGAAATGTATTTCTTGGTTAGGAGAATTTCACATCAGTTCTATTAAAGTGCACTTAAATACATGATGGGAATAACTTCTGATTATATTCAAGTTTGTTCATGGCAAAACAGCTATAATTTGTAAAATATCATATTCGTGTAGGAAACTAAAACTTTGAAGCAGTACAAAAATGCTTTTAGTATCCTTTTATTAAAGATGTAGGATAGTTTGGTACAACAAAGTCTAAATAAGGATACAGAGTAAGTTGGTACAATAAAATCCGAACTTGTTTAACTTCCTCTGAAGTATATCAGCTTTTGCATTTCAGAGGTTCTTACATTTATTTAACAAATTTAATTTGCTAAAAGGCATGTCAAATTTAGTGGTATTTCAAAATATCCTGGGATCTTGGTGTCATTTGCAACAATGAAAATCAGATTATATAGAAAAATATGTGGTAATGAAGCACATTCCACATTACTGGTGACCAGATAAAAACTACTAGAATACTGCAGTGACAGTGCTACACTCAGATGTTCTGTTTCTGATGTTGTATTAGTACTCTGCAGTAACGGTGCTAAACTCTAGTATTTTGCTTCTCAGCCTGTATTAATAGTCTGCATTGGCAGTGCCAGGCTTGAGTTGCTCTGGTTCTTATGCTATGTTATTCCTCTAGACTGCAAGTGCTAGACTTAGGCTGCTATGGTTCTTAGGCAGTATTATTACTTTGTAGTGGCAATGCTAGACTAAGTTGTTTTGGTTCTTAGGCTGTGTTTTTACTCTGAAGTTACAGTTCTAGACACTGTTCTGGTTCTTAGGCTGTGTTATGCTTCTGATGTTACAGTTCTAGACTCAGTTGTTCTGGTTCTTAGGCTGTGTTATTTCTCTGACATTATAGATCTAGACTTAGTTGTTTTGCTTCTTGGGTTATAATATTTATTATTCTGTAGTGTCAGTGACAACCGTCAATGTCCTGGTTGTTTGACCTTCTGTAGGTCTTGTATAGCTACTGATACAGGAAAGCTTTTGAATAGGCAGAATTCTGTAAGACAGATGTATGTTCTACAATACCTGAAAGCTGTAAAAGCACATCTTAAGCTACTTTTGTTTTGCACTGTGCAGATCAAGCAAAGATGAAATAAATGGCATGCATATTAGCTAGATCAGTTATCAGTGTATGTGTGTGTGTGTGTGTGTGTGTGTGTGTGTGTGTGTGTGTGTGTGTGTGTCTGTCTACTCAGGTATGTGTGCATGCATTCACGTTTGTGTTTCTGTATGTGTGCATACATGTATGTATGTTTCCTATGCTATGCTAGTGACGTCAATAAAAAGGCTGAAACATGCATGTCCACAGCTAGATGTCCTTAAGGGGTCATTTGCATATATCCCATGGGACTCTACTTCAGGAGGTTTTAGGTATAACACAGTGAAAACTCTAGCTTGGCAATCTTTTTCTTGCAGTTATTACTGAACTCTTTGTGTGACCTTTATTACTCTTTGGTTTGGATGTTAGTTGGGATATTTTGTGAGCACCTTAATCTTTTGGGCATCAGCTGGGTTTAAGGGTACTGTGATTGTAACTTATGTACAACCTACCCACTTATACTGTTTGGTGAGGTGAATAAAAAGGCCAAATCATGCATGCTTTCAGCTACTGGAGTTTGGCTTTATTGGCCTAAATGTATCAATAAAGACTTAAAAAGTAAAAAAAGTCATGGACATTCTGAAGCCATGTAGCTGAAACACCAAATATCCTTAAGTGGTCATTTGCATATATCCTATGGGCCTCCACTTCAGAAGGTTTAAGGTATAACACAGTGAAACCTCTAGCTTGACTGGGTTTTACTTATAAATTTTTGTGTGTCCTATAAGCTTACAATTACTGTAATGTAGACTGGTGGCACACTTTATAGCTCTAAAGCAGCAATGTATACAGAAAGGAGTATTATATGTGAAAGTTTTTGAACTGAACAATGGTGTTTAACATATGACCTGGTTTAATTTATTGGTAGCATTTTCACTCTAAACCTTCTAATTTCTATGCAGTTATGGAAATTATTTTAATATGCTTTGCTGCTAAGTCTCACAAAGAATATAAATCTTTACTAAAAAATGCAAACACAGTTTCTGTACAGGAATGTTTAGAAATATGGATATAGACTAGGAAAGACTGTCTGACTGGATAAATACTAGGCAACTTTAAATAAAAAGCAAATTCTTGATACAGAAGCATATAATTTGAACAGAAGCAGTAACTCTGACAAAACTGGAATAGCACCTGAGATAGTTAGAACAGGTAAGCTACATGTGAGCAATTAATGTAAATCAGGAAAAAAAGGAAACTTAAGTGGAACATTGGGATATAGATAACAAGGCAGCTCTGATAGAAAATGTGAAGTTATAACAATTTTTTAAAGGTAGGCAATATGTCTGCAGCTACAGAGTTTTGATATTTCTAAAGACCTCCAATATTAGGATGCTTTATTTTAAAGTACAGTGTACATAGTCAAAATAATTTCAAAGAGAAAGATAAGAAAAAAAAAACAATAAACAGACAAATAATTAAATGCAGTCAAGTAATCATACAAATGAAACAGTCCAGTAACTGCCAGTAAAACAGATTATTGATCACAAGAAGATCTCAGCTTGTTTGTTTAATTAATTTATTTATTTACATTTGTTAACCAGGTAGTGTCCGACTGGGCATGTATCCTGTTTTCAGCAGAGACCCGGGGAGAAAAGGTCCAGTAAATTACAAATTAGTTATGAGTCCAACAGATTCTGAACATGAATATTAGCAACACATGCAATATAACAAAAATACAATGTGAAAGAACAATAAAATTATAAGCTAGAAGTCCAGTATTGGCAACATGCAATTAGCAAAAAATACATAAAAAGAATAAGTCTAAAGCCAAACAGTATGATGTAGAACAGAAATAAATGTATTCTACTAGAGATATTCAAGTCAGAGTGAAGAAAAAATTAAAAAGAGAGTAAAAGCAGTTGTTGATTAATGGAGCTGAAGAGGGGTATGTGAAAAAGGGGCTGTGTGGTAATAGGAAAAGGAAGCTAGCCAAGAGCAATACATAGGCAGAGCCAGTTCTTAGCAAGATACTCTTCAGGCTTTTTTAAATGAGGACATGCTGGGGTCATTTTGGATGTGCTTAGGAAGCATATTCCAGTACTTAGGTATTTTGTGGGAATATAGGGAGTTGCCTTGATAGTTGTGGGACTGGGTAACTCTTAGTCTGTTGGAGGACCTAAGGGACCTGCAGATAGAGTTTGGTTGGATCAGGTTTGAGAGTGCAGGGCAGTTATTGGGATTGTATATGATTTTATGGGCAAAAGACAGTTAGTTTAGAGTTAACAAATTGGGACGTTCCGGCCATTTCAGCTGTTGAAACGCGGAGCAATGGTCAGTTTTATGGGGATGATTGGTGGCAAACTTTGCTATTTTGTTATAGCAGGAATCCAGGTTGTTAAGGTCAGCCTTGCATAGGCCTGTGAAGATGTTGGAACAATAGAGGAGGGTAGATAGGAGTTGAGATCTAGAGGTGGCTAGTCTGGCTTCATGTGTAAGAAAAGGTTTGGCCCTATAGAGGGCTCTAAGTTTGGCGTGGACTTTTTTAATTGTTAGGGAGATGTGTATATCAGATTTTAGTCTGTCATCTATGGTAACACCTAGGAGTTTGGTCTGGTTTGTAGGTTCAATTTTTGTACCATTGAGTAGTGAATAGAGAGAGGTAGGGAGATGAGCTTGGATGAATTGTTTGTGAATATCATTAACAGTCTTGTTTGGGTTTAGGCTGCGTTGATGGCTGGTGAAATCATGTTCAGTGTCTTGGAAAGATTTTTGCATTTTCTATTGAAGTTATTGAAAAGACGGGGCTGAGCATATAAGAGAGAAATCATCTCCATATTGGATGACAGTGGCAAGTCAGGTGGCAGAATTAAGTTTGTTGGTAAATATGACAAAGAAGAGGGGGCCAAGTTTAGATCCTTGGGGTACTCCAGTGGATACTGGTAGTAGTGGAGAGATGTTGTTCTCCCATTTTGTAGCCTGTTGTTGGTTGGACAAATAGCTGTGGAACCATGTTAGGGTTGATAAGCTGAGATTATAATGTGCAGGTTTATTGAGTAGTAGTTGGTGGGATAGGGTCTCAAAGGCTTTTAACGTAGCCAGGAAAATTGCTGAGACTAGGTGTCCTTCATTTTTGAGGTGATGAATAATATTAGTAAAAGTTGTTAATGCACTGTTTATACTATTTTTGGGTCTGAAACCATGCTAAGAGTTGGATAGTAGTGCTTTGTTGGTGTATACATTTTGGCTAAGGGAGAGAGGATGGCAATGGGAGGGCAATTTGAAATATCACCTTTATGGAGGGGTATGATGTGGGAGATTTTCCTGAGGTGAGGCATGTACAGTTCAAAGACAGTGGTTGATGAGAATGGATATGAGAATGGATATGGGGTAAGAAATGGATGGAGCAGCTACTTTTAGAAATGTGTTGGGTAGTTGATTGGCAGCAAGGTAGCAGGGTTTTAGTTTACTTAGAATTTTTTTATGTAGGCAGTTTGAATAGCTTTAAAGGAGAAACAGTTTGAGTTGTCAGTGGTAGGGGAGGGGATTGTGAGTGGTAGGTTTTGTTTGCTATCTAGCAGGGAGGTGATAGAGTTTATAAAGTGGGAGTTGAACTGTGAGGCTAGGAGTGCAGAGGTATTAGTTGTGGAGGGAGAAGTGGTGAAGATTTTGCCAGGGTTTAGGAGGTGGTTGATATTTTGCAGAAATTTTGAGGGTTGTAGAGGTACTTCTGCTAACAGGTGAGAAATAGTTTTTTTTTTTATCATTTATGACATTTTTCTTAGTTTGGCTTCTTAATCGGTGATATAAGGTGAAATCATTCTTGTCCTTGGTGGTATGGTATAGTGCCCGGCTCTATCCCTATGTTTAATTAGGAGTTTAGTGTTATCTGACAGCCACTGTAATTGATTGGATTTGTGCATATTTTCCTGATAGGAGCAAGCTTATTTAGGATGTCAAGGAAATTTCTGTTGAAGTATTCCACTGCTAGGTCTAGCTGTAGTTTTTTTAATGGAGACCAATCACAATGCTGAAGAAGTAGATTAAAAGTATCAGGAGAGAAGCTTTTCTTGCTATGGGTATATTTAAAGGCTATGCTTGTTTTGGTATGAATTCTCTTCCTTACTAGAAATGTAGGGGCATGGTCACTTAAAGTGACTGGTAGACAGCCAGCTTGGTAGCATAGGTTTGGCTTGTTGGTTAATATCCAGTCAAGTAGTGACTGTCTTTTGGTATGCTTGTCAGTGTGAGTTGGGCAGCTTGTAGTTTGGGTGAAATTGTATAGGTTAATAAAGTTGGCAGGGCTGCTAGAGAAACAGGAAAGCCAGTCAAGGTTAATCCTAGGATGATAGTCTCCTGGCTAAAAGTGGAAGTTGACCAAGAAAGGAGGGATTCTATACGGTGAAGGTTGTTACCTGGGGCAGGTAGGTGTCTATGATAATAATGGATTTGTGAGGATTAATATGTAGGTTTAAGATACTTGAAGCTATTGTAAGCATTTAGTATGCATATTCTTGAAGAAAAGGTGCGGTTTGAGGCTTAATAGAAACCTTTAGATATGTTAAGGAAAACAGCAATAAAGATAATAGCATTTAAAGTTTGTTAATCAGTATTTAAAGCCAAAGCACAATAAAACCAAGAAAACTTAGGAAACCACGACAGTGGAAACAGCCAAATAATCCCAAATGCTTTAATGCGATGCGAAAAACTCTCTTAAAACATACAGTAAAACAAGCGCTTTCGCTTGATTAATATCAGGCTTTTTCAAGACAAATTACCTAAAGGATGTGCATAAACTTATATAATGCAGTCAATTAACAAGCATAATTAGCTTGAACAAAATTAACTCATTAATTTCCTTTTAAAGTGCAAAGTGCATTGTATACTGTTTGAAAAATACATAAATTAAACAAAATACTGTTCAAAAGATAACCAAGTTAATATTCAAAAAGTCACACTCATATAATAAATTGTCATTCTACTTCAAAGAATACTTAATAATTGTGTACAACTTATTAAAATTATTAAAAATTGATTAACATAATTTCCAACAGTAATGATTTGACTTACCCTTATTAACAAACTCAATTTGCTATGCTAGTAGAAACAAAACGTTTCATACTAAGTTTCATTATACGTTAAGCAACAATTATTATTAAACACCTCACAAGTGAAAAAAGGATAATCAATAGTTCTAAAAATGAATAAAGTACTGTGTAAAAAAAATATCATAAAAACATCATAAGAAACATGCTTAAAAAGCATTATATTTAAGGTATTGTATGCTTGAAACCTTATTAAAACACTACTACTATCTATTCAATTCAGCTGCCAACCTCAACAATTAATAAAAAGGTTACATATAATGCACCTAAAATTGTACATGTGTCTGTACAACAAAAGGTTGAACACATATTATGATTACAACTAGGATTAATTTTGATATTTAATTTAAATTAACATTTAATATTTAATATTTAATATGTAATATCTATAATTTATTAACAAAGTATTTCATAAATTAATTTCTGGAACTTAAGATAGAGCCCACAAAATAATTACATGAATGTATGGGGTATTAAGTTTGTGTTCAACCTTTTGTTGTACAGACACATGTACAATTTTAGGTGCATTATATGTAACCTTTTTATTAATTGTTGAGGTTGGCAGCTGAATTGAATAGATAGTAGTAGTGTTTTAATAAGGTTTCAAGCATACAATACCTTAAATATAATGCTTTTTAAGCATGTTTCTTATGATGTTTTTATGATATTTTTTTACACAGTACTTTATTCATTTTCAGAACTATTGATTATCCTTTTTTCACTTGTGAGGTGTTTAATAATAATTGTTGCTTAACGTATAATGAAACTTAATATGAAACGTTTTGTTTCTACTAGCATAGCAAATTGAGTTTGTTAATAAGGGTAATTCAAATCATTACTGTTAGAAATTATGTTAATCAATTTTTAATAATTTTAATAAGTTGTACACAATTATTAAGTATTCTTTGAAGTAGAATGACAATTTATTATATGAGTGTGACTTTTTGAATATTAACTTGGTTATCTTTTGAACAGTATTTTGTTTAATTTATGTATTTTTCAAACTGTATACAATGCACTTTGCACTTTAAAAGGAAATTAATGAGTTAATTTTGTTCAAGCTAATTATGCTTGTTAATTGACTGCATTATATAAGTTTATGCACATCCTTTAGGTAATTTGTCTTGAAAAAGCCTGATATTAATCAAGCGAAAGCGCTTGTTTTACTGTATGTTTTAAGAGAGTTTTTCGCATCGCATTAAAGCATTTGGGATTATTTGGCTGTTTCCACTGTCGTGGTTTCCTAAGTTTTCTTAATCAGTATTTACTCATTTGAGTAAGAGGCAACAACACATATGACAAAGTACAGTACATTTCAACAGAACTACTGAGAAAAATAAACTCTTAATAGTGTCACCAGTCTGTTTATGTCTTTCATTCTTGAAGACTATAGGACAAGGATACATTTCCTGAAGTATAATGAGAATGAGTAAATGAGTACACTGAAAAATAATAGCAAAAAAAGATTATCAGGCTAAAAAGCTGATGCCCCTTTAGAGCCTTCTGTCTTCATGGGCCAAACCTCTGGAACTCAGTTCCAAGTGAATGGAAACAACATTCATACACTTTATTTAAGAAAAAGATTATCACTTTCCTGTTCTGGGTAGCTGTAAGCCAATTTGCAGGTTATCAGTCCTTAGCTAAACCTAAGAACACAAACTGAATATTTGCAGATGACTCTCTGAACATAAGGTGCACTCTTGGCAAATAACAAGAAGCTAAGCACAGTGAATTAATTGCAAGCTTTCTGCATTCTACTTATAGGATATGAGTTTTGATCTTGATTTTTTGGTGTTTTGCAAGTTTTCCCTGTGTCTTTGTGGGTTTTCTGTGGGTACCTCAGATTCTTGGCAAAAGCTAGATAGTTGATTGACTATACCAAACTGACAATATATATGTACTCCGTTTACTCATTTTTGCCTGTCTCATGGCTGAAAATGTTCTGGGAAGAACCTGTTTATTTACCTGGATAATAAATATAAATGAGTACAGCATAAAAACATGTGTATGTGTGTCATCATGCACTTCCTTTTTTCAATATTGTAACTGTCTAGGATTATTATTGAAAAGGGGGTCTTAGCGGTCTATTTCCGACACCTTTCTAATAAAAGTAAAAATGAGGGCTGGAGTAAGATGCTTTTAGTGAGTCTTAGACTGACTAAAACAATAGCGTGTGCAGTTAATTTGTCCATGATTCCAAAAAGGGACTGCTGAAATGTTTGATCCTGGGATCCAGGAAGAATCCATAACAATTACAGAACTGCAGCTGTTACAAGGTGCGGTTTCATTGTCACATAAAATGAGATTCAGAGGCATACTTAGCCACAATGAGGAAGTCCTCATTGTTAGCTGATTTGCATATAATCACCACCAGTACAGAATTTTGTGTAGATAATTACCACTGGCAGCACATGCATCATGTTGGCACAGGAACCCCCCAAGTCACTCTCCCAAATGCATGCAGACATTCATACTCGCAGACACATTCTCACAGACATCTTCACAAGCACATGAGCATTAGGTCAGTATGACACCCCCAGCTTGGATGGGATCTATATCACGATGTCAAAAGACAAAGTCATCAAACACGTCTTTATCGACACATAAATATCAAACTTTTTTCAAAAAATTGCTTTTACCATCATCGGAAATTTGTCCTTTTCCCCATTGTAATGCAGTCTTGGAGTTGGTATATTTAGTTAGGGGGTGGCGGGGCAAAGCCCCCCACTATGTAGGGTTTGAAAGTTTGGTTTGTGTACGGCTGAGCGATTTTTTTCATCCTGGGAAAAAAAAATCACTGAAGTGGCTGTTCGGCATTTCAAAAAGTCAATATTTACGTGTCGATAAAGAAGTGGTCTGTGAACTCGTCTTTTGACATGACAGTATAGACCCCATGGACACACTTATCCATACACACACACACACACACACACACACACACACACACACACACACACACACACATACACAAACACACACACACACACACACACACACACACACACACACACACACACACACACACAAATGCACGCATGCGCACACACACAAACATACATCCCTACACTACTGATCCCCTACCTAACTCAACCCTTCTGAATGCACCTAAGCAGATACACACACACACACACACACACACACACACACACACACACACACACACACACACACACACACACACACACACACAGTCTCTCTCTTTCATCCAAGAGGAGTCAAATCCCTGTACATATGCATACAGATGCACACGCAGACACACACACCACTGCCACCATTACATCTCCACTGTTCTTACCCAACCTTGCCTTCAACATGGTCTCTTCCTTTGGAAATATGGAAATAGTGAGGAATGCACCACTTTGGCCATGTTAAGATACAAAGCATAAATCCTTTCTCACAGGCATTCCCAAGGGAGACCATGTGGCTAATTAGCATTAGCCAGTCCCGTGGAATGACTTATTAGCATTTAGCATGACTGTGGACATAGCCCACAGTGGTGGTAAAACCTATATGTAAAATCACTGTGGTGGGCCTTTGTCTAAATTAGAAAGAGCGTCTAAGAATGGATGGCTGGTCTTGCAGGGATTACCGCTTATTGTAACCCTTTTTGAATCCCAGCCTAAGTCTTGAATTTTCATAGAACAAATACAAGAATGGGGATAAAAACAGATCCCCTTCTTTTCTATTTGGTATTTGAAGTTTTCTTCTCAAAGTTAATATATGTTTTACCAAGCCAAGCGGCCCCTTTCTAAAATAAGTTGCTGGACTATGTATTTGTCTGGCCCATTTCCTAATATGAGATAGATTTCATGAGCTTTCATTACAAGTCCAGTTTATCCTTAATACCAGTGCTAAACAGCACTTTGTAGTGATAATTAAGTATTAAGATTCAGAGGTGAACTGGATATAATCTCTGTGTATGTGAATATATATCACATGTATTAATATGTGTATGTGCATTCATTTGCATGCACATACTCACTTGTGAGTGTGGATGTAGAATTCAAAGGGCAAAACAAATTCAATTATTTTCAAGCCATGCATAGTGAGTCCCTTTAAAGATTATATTCAGATTGTTATTAGAAATTACTTTCTAATTTCTTATCACATAAGCCTAGAGGTACCTTAGAGTCATGCCCTGGATACACTGCTTTCCATAAACTTCAGCAACTTCCATACTATAGAGGTTGCAGACCTACAAGCCACCTTCATTCTTCAGTGGCTCCTAGTTCTGTACTGTACAATAAACTGGCTGTGAGACACAACTAATTGGACAAGAAACAGCTGAGCATTAACTTATGGCAGACTAAAGCCTTTGTGTTATTTGGCAGAAGTGAAATTATGACATCACCTGTACCACACATGCAATATGAAGAATTCTTTCAGCTAACTTTGGCATACAACTCTGTAAGTACCTTGAAGTGTGCTTAAACCAGTTAGTACAATTTGTGCACTTTTCAGAGCAACCCAGCTTATTCAAGCTTATATAACTCAATAGGTAAAATGGAGTAAGCTACTTGTAGAGACAATGATAGATACATTTACTAGGAAGAATCCATCATTGTTTGAGGGATTGGAAAAATAGAACAAGAATTGAAAATACACATAACACGCATCTTAAAAAATGACAAACACCTGTAAAAAATTAATAAAACCTTGAAGATTAAAGAGGAAAGGCTGGTCCCCTGAAGAACATTTAAAAATTTAAAAATAAAAAATGAAGTAGAAGAGATAATATAGGAGTTGGCCAATATTCTAAACTCGCTAAAATACTAATTTTCAGAACATCATGGAATACCAGTAGGCTCCACAGTGTAACTGCAACAGCAAAAGTCACAAATAATTATCTCAGAGTTTAGGACATGAGGTTGGAGATTTTTTATTTATATTTCTTAACCAGGTGGGTGGGTTGGTCCTTGGATCCAATTACTCAAACTGGATAAAAGGATGAACACATTGTGAATACAGTTTTACAGACTTTCATGCAATGGTGTTTACATTGTCCGAATGCAATTGTGAGTACACTATCAAGAGAAGTAGTGTTGTACAGCATCCTGATATAGTACAGGTAGTACAGGTGAGGTAAACAGAGGTGGCACAGACCATATGCCTTACCTGCCACACTGAGGTGACTATCAGTAGGGTATATAGCATATTACTGTTAGCTCGGAGAAAATAAAAGCATAAAAGGGAAAATGGGGAGTATTTTTATTTATATATTTACATATTTACAGTATTGCCACATTGGTTCATTTAGCGCAAGCAGCCCTCCAAAAAAAAAAAAGAGAGAGCGAGAGAAAAGTTTTAGTGGTTTACTATACTAGGAGGTAGTGAGTCGGTAATGTTAAACTAGCCCAAGTCTGTATAGCAGGAACATTTATGCATGTAATTTTTAATTACAAATCTGGTAGATATTGTGGAGATATTTAGAGATCATTATGAAGACTCGCATACTTCACAGATTATATGAGAGGAATTTAAGAAAGATATCTAGACATACCTGTAGGGATGTGGAGGTGCAAGACATAATGTATGATCAGGTAATGAACTGATGGTTCCCATCACTGCAGATGAAGTCCAGGTTTTTATCATCCCCTTGGAGAGGAGTTTATACATTCATAGGTATCTACTAGGCTAATGATTTGTGAAGATTTTAAGAAGTCTAGTCTTACACCTCATGTCAGTTTTTGTTCATTATGTTTTGTATACAAGAATATGTGCGGATGTTGACATATTTCCCCTATCTATGATGGACAGGGGTGCTAAACTGAAGTGAATGTGCAGTTACCCATCTGTTTGTCCAAATTACACTGGAATAGAGTAAGAGAGGAATTTTGCTGTCGATGGAATGGAAGATGGTTCCATAGAGGTGGTATTTTCTGTGATACATACCTATCATTCCAACATGTTCTTTTTATTTTCCAAATGAGACTGAGATTCCTTGAGCAGGTATTCATACCACTGAACTTGCAAATATGTTATATGTCTGACAAAATAGGGTCTGTTGAGGCTGTATACATGAGGAGGAGGTTCCCCCTCCATGGGCTGTATGATACCAAGAGGAGGGACAAGACTTTGAGGTTGTCTGCTTTTTTTTTTGTGATTCAGGTCCTTTTTAGTGTGAACGCATTGTGGTCACACCAGTTATGACAAGTGTTTGGACAGGTACATAACAAAAGAGGCATCATACTCAATGATTGGCCTAATGAATGCCGAGTACAGTGGAATGATTGTATCTCTGCACATGGATACCATAACTTTGGATATATGTTGTGCAATGAAAAGGGGTCTATATCATAACATCGAAGTTCTCTAGCTTTTGAATTTAGCCAGGTCATCACTCAGCTTTAGTAAATTATCCTTTGCATAATCTATGAATACTGAAGTATGGAAAGATACATCATGCTTCAGTCTTATGGTGAATGTGACTAACTTGTAGTTTGATTTGACCAGGAAGGAAGTTGCAATTGGTGGCGAATAAAGCTACCCCATATTGGTAAGAACCAAGTCCAGGATTTTATTGACCCTGAATGGAGTGTGGACTAACGGGTCCAGAGAATTTTTATTGATGAACCCAGAAATCTCTGGGCATACAGTTTGTGGATGTACAAGTCTTCCAGTTTATGTCAGAGTAGTTGAAGCTTTCAAGGGGAATGCTGTTTGGCTTAATAGACAGGAATGCCATACTATTTAGGTAGGAGATATGTACCAAGGGGAACATAAAGAGAACCCTCTAGATAGCTATGATAAAATAAGGGGCTTTGTTAATAGTATGTTGGATATGTAGGCGTTCCAGGTCATTATATATATATATAATAAATGATTATATATAATATGCCTAACCACAGTTATATCTGCAATGGTCAATTAAAAGTCTAAACAACCAGAAAACGTGTGGGGAAAAATAAGTGAATACAAATTTCAGCAACTGCATGAAACCACAAACCAGAAAAAACTGAACAAACTTAACAATACTATCTTGCTAAACAATATGATAAATAGAAAACTCACTTTCAAAAATTTTTTTTTGCAGGGGGAAGGGCCCTCTTCTATACCCCCCTATGTATGTATGTATGTATGTATCCCTCATGCCCATGCTACTTTATATATACAAACTCTGAAATCTCACAACAATGAGGAAAGAGATTAATCCACACTTTATTTATGAACTAAAATGCTTCAAGTTACATATATATAAATGTTAATAAATCATATAAGTACATCATGATAGTTCCATCTTATCAACCTTTTTTTAGTGAAGTGCACGACACTGCAGGCAAACATTTATATGTAGAATGCAATTCTTTACATCTAGCAAACCACCAAACAAATACAAAGTAGAAACTAAAACAAAGTCATTTCTTTTGATATGAGGGTTCCACAGGCAGTCGTAATCACCATATAAGCACTTATTTAAGTTTCAAGGAAATAGTGCAGGAACAAAAAACATTCTTGTAAACATTGGCCAAAAACCCTTCAGCCTAATACATGTAAAAAAAAAATATGTCCAGCCGTCTCTATTTCTTGACACCCTCTAAAACATAAACTATCTTTTAAATCTCAATAAGTGAGAGAGTCTCGGAGGGGCAACTTATTAAGGTAACACCTTCAGATGAAATCTTGCCAATGTGAGATTAGAGAAACAAACTGCTGTCTATTTAGAGTACCATCTGTACGAGTACTAGGATATTTATCAAAAGCATTAATAGTATGATAGTCATTCAGCAACTGCATATTACAAAGTTTGCGATCTAAGTTGATGCCGTGATCAAAGATACGGTATCAAAAAAATCGTTAATTGGACGTCATGTATTTCAGAATTTTGAGACACATGTATTCATTTTTATGAAGAAAAGCTTCCCAAAAAGCAGGGGAAGAAGTTTTTAATAAACTGGATACCAAGGTAGGGATAGTAGTTCACAAATGTTTGAAAACATTATGTAAATATAATATCTGCAAGAAAAGGAGAGGGTGTTTTAAAGAACACCCTCCTGAAGATGGAGGTGAATATACTATTGCCCGCCTGATAGGGTTTAAGCTGCACTTCCAAAAAATGTTAAAATATGCACTTAGTAATCTAGAAGCCCAGTGCAAGGGAAAAAAATGCACGGAAAACACATAAGCTTGACGAGCTAAAAATGAGCCCATCAATAAATGCGCCTTTTTTTATACGAAAGGCAAAATGTGGCCCAAAAGGGCAATAAAGAACAAGCTTTATCTAAAATCTGTCTGCATTCCTGCATGACAAAGTCTGTTGTACCAAAGGGTACTCCTAAAATATTTACTCCAGCAATAGTAAAGGAAAGGCCCATAGGCATATTGTCCCCAGGCATGGAATGGGTTAAAACTTTGTTTTTTTGTAAATTTAAGGTCCATCCCACCGACTGCAGAAGAGGTACTAAGACGCCTAAGAATTGCTGGTGGAAAACAGCAGTATTTTCAGCAAAAAATGTAATATCATCAGCATATGATACCAAACAAGGGGCAAGGGCTCCATCATATTCGAAAGAGAATGGTAGTATGTGTAAGCTCATTCTAAGTTTAAAAACACTGCACTAACAATCAAGGACAAAATGAAACTGCTCAGGGGGCATCCTTGCCTTATCCAGTTGGACATATGAACTGTCTCACCTTTCCAACCGTTAACTATCGGGGTAATCTCAGAATACCATAAAATGGTGGTGATCCACCCACTGAAGGAGGGACCGAAACCATAAGCTACTAATATATTTTTTAAGACAGAATGTGATACATGATCAAATGCTTTAGCGATGTCACATGAGGCAATCAAAGTGGCATCTGAAGGACCAATCTTACTTGAAATGATCTTTATGATTTGAAGGAGCTCCCACATTACTGTTCCTGGTACCCCATACACCCCTGGATCTAGTAGGTGGTGGATCTTATCCCGTAACCTCAACTGAAAAATTTTCATAAAGATATTGTAGTCTGTGTTACATAATGTGATAGGCCTCCAATTATGAATGGAGGCCCTATCACCTTTTTTCCATATGAATTGTAACACGATGCATAAAAAGGTATCATTCTGAAAACCTTGGGACTGCCATTGGGTGAACAACAAGACCAAAAATAGGAGCTGGTCGTCAGATAAGGATGAGTAAATCTCATAGGGAATACCATTTTCCCCAGGCACGGAGTGCCTATTGGCTAACAGGTTTATAGCTTGTCTGACTTCATCTAGGTTATTGATGCCTCAAAGCTAGTGACAAATGCTTGTGGCATGGGAGGAATCAGCCAAGTCTCTGTGGACTTTGGTTTTCCTCCATAAAGGTCACTTAAGAAGGAATGGACTATTTTAAGGATCCCAGATTTTGTATTGCATAACCGTCCATTGGGGTCCCTAAGCCACTTAATATTTTAATCTTTAGACACCTTTCGTCGACCTAAGGTAAAAATTCCTCTCCCCTCCCCTTTAGTACATGTGCTAGGTTATAAAGTTTAGTGAACACCCTTTTTTGATTTAGTTCAAATAGTGTTCTCAGAGCAGCCAGTGCATTGGATAGATCTGTTTTGGCATACTGTTGATAGGTATCATAAGCCCTATGTGTGTCTTCTTTTAAATGAATATGGTATTATTTCAAAAAAACATGATACCTAGCTAGTAACTTATATTTGAAATCTTCTCACCTTATGCCAACAGTAGTGTATAATGAGAAGAGAGTCTAGCCACAATTTTTTGAATACTTCATCCCATTCAGGGGAGCCTAAGTGTAAAGGAGACATACGAAAAAATCCTGTACCTTTTACAGCCCTTGGATTAACCCCAAATTCATACAGCAAGGCAGTATGATCGGAAAATGGCACCATTGTGGAGGTGTAATTACTGCAAGTTAGTGACTTGGAATGCCAACAAAAATCTATAACAGTCTGCGTATTACCTTTATTATATGTAAATTGAGGGGGAGGTGCTAATAATGATTCAGCAGCTGTCATCATTTTATAACATTCTTTAACATCCATATGCACACTATTGTGTCCCTCCAATAAATGGGCATTATAATCTCCACAAACTACTATTGGAAAGTCTACCAATAAAAATGGTGTTAAGAAGGAAAATAATTTCACCCTATCAGACAGAACTGTAAATGCATATAAAAAAAATCATACGAAAAATTGTCCATGAACCAAAACATCCAATAATAAAACTCTGCCTGGAATGAGATGTAAAACATCTTGTATGATAATAATAGACTTATTATATAAAACTAACAAACCAGAATGTCGATCCAAACCTAAAGACCATATGCTTCCCCCATTATATAAAGCGTCCCATTGTCCTCTGGCTTCCTGGGATAAAATGCGAGTATCTATGATGCATGCAACATCCATATGTAAGGTCTGTACCCAGTCCAAAACTGCTAATCATTTAACACAAGAAACAATAGAATTTACATTACAAAATATAATGGAAGTGTCAAGCATCAACCTTTTCTTATCTAGCAAGCATCTTCATTCGTTTGGCTAAATGACTCTTTTTTTTTTCCATGTAGTAAAGTAGTAATATCTTCTATGGAAGAGGGCAAAGAGCTGTTTATAGAAGTTACAGTGACATAAGCATCCTCTTGTTCCATTTCGTCAGGCACAGAAAGTAGAATAGGTTCATCGAGCTCCTGATGCTGAATGGCCTGCTCTGGGGGCAAGGCTGTTGGTTCTGGATTTTGAATCAAAGGGGTTCGTTGGCCTCCACTTTGTTGCCTTTGCTTATGTGTCTTGGCATCTGTCCGCTCCACTTCTCCCTTTTCCTCACACAAAGGTAGATTAGGAGATGATGAATGGTTTGGAAATGGCAATATATTGCCTATTGTACCTATGTCCATGTCTGCATGATGGGAATCAACTGCATATTGATTCCACTATAGTAATGATCGATGCACAAAAATGCAAAAGCTGGAACAAACTATAAATCTTGATCTTATATGACAGTTGTAAAAATTACCCCACCAATAAAACTGTGGCCTGCTCTCAGTTCATCCAGACATATTTTGACATTTCTGCATTTGAAGTAAAATGCTGTCTCGTAATGGTGGAGTCACTCTCTTCAACATCACTGCTTATAAAGGCAACCATTTTGATTACATCCCTAACCAGTGGTATGAATCATGCATGTCTTATGTGGACAGAGATGTAGCAAGGCTGGGTGATGTCCTGGGCAATCCTCCCTAATTTGGCACTCCCCCATCTTGGAATTAGTCCAGGAAAGAAGTCCTCAAAGTTAAGGGCTAGTAATAATAGTCTAATAAGACTAATAACAGTCTTCAGCAAGGTGCTGTCATAGGTTCATAGGTTCATAGGTAGGTACTAGGCTATCGGCCCTGGGGCCTATACAAGCCCAGCCAAAAAGGTACCCTGGCTTTTGCCACCCAAGAAAATTATTTTCCTGTGCCACTGTCGAGCACAGCCACAGAGGTGATCCCCGGGGTGAATTTCCTATTTCCCATCCAATCATCAAGATTTTTCTTGAAGAGTGCTAATGAGGGGTTTTGTTTGATATGGATAGGTAGTTTATTCCAGAGTATGGGAAGTCTCTGGGACAGGAATCTATCCCTCCGGCATGTTCTGTTTATTGTGGTGACAAGGTTTAGGTCCCTAGAGTATGTAGCTTGGTGGGATTGGGATTTCTCTAAGTGGAGCATGTTCATCAGCTCTGGGTTTGACATAGCTTTGTATTTTAGGCAGAGATCACCTCTGAGTAGGCGATATGCGATGGAGTAAAGCTGGAGTTTTTTGAGACGGTCTGCATAGGGTATCTGTTTGAGGCTGGTAATACTCTTTGTGAGGTATTTCTGTGGCCTTTCCAGTTGTTGTAGATGTCTTGTGAGGTACATACCAAAAGGGGTGTTGTACTCTATAATGGGTATAATGAGTGATGAGTAGAGGGGAACAATGACCTCTTTTTTTCTGGATGAGAAACCTTTTGTGATGAGGTGTGCCATGTAGAAGGATTTCCTGACTACTGTGGCGATGTGATTATCAAAGGAGAGACTACTGTCCACTTGTGTCCCAAGGTCTCTTATCACACTTTTGATGTTAAGTATACTACTGCCTATGTTGTAGTTCATGGGTACAGAGTTTTTACCAAAGGGGATGACAATGCACTTTTTGGCATTGAGCTTGAGGTCATGGCTTTGACACCAGGCATCTGTCTCAGTGAGGCCCTTTTGTAGGATGTCCACATTACTGGGAGTTTTGATTATGGCTCCTAGTTTGCAGTCATCTGTGAACTTTGTTAGCCAAAGAACTTCAGAGAAGTAGATACTAAACAGGAGAGGATCCAGGACTGAACCCTGTGGTACTCCACTTGTCACTGGTCTGAAGTCGGATTTGGAGTCTGCTACTTTCACAGTGCGGGTTCTGTCAGTGAGCCAGTTGGCAACCCATCTTGTGACATAGGGATTTAAACCTAGTTTAGTGAGTTTATCTATAATTCCAGAGTGGGGGGTGGTGTCGAAAGCCTTGGCAGAAGGTGTAAGTCCTCGTTAACCTGTAATAAGCAGCTCCTATAGACGTACTTAATATCTTCTTGATACAGCTACTAACAGACTGTCTGTCATTTAAGCTCACTGATTTGCATTTCTTGTAAAGTGTCAGTTGTTCCCCTTAATGCATGGGAAAGCCATTACCTTTACCCTGCCCTTACTGTTCCTTTTCATGTATAATGTGGGAACAAAATTTGGGGTCTTGCCAGAGGAAGTGTGCATGTGTATTTGTGTGTGTAATTATATTTATTTATTTACACACACACACACACACACACACACACACACACACACACACACACACACACACACACACACACACACACACACACTCGTATAAAAGCTGATTACTGTCAGAAGTACTTGGCAAAGTGATGATACCAAGTCCTTCATGTTCTGGATTATGATAATGTAATATGTATGACAAAGAATAAGTAAGCATTAGAAAATGTAATAATTACACTAATGAAGAAAGTAATAACTAGAAATTTAAAACTGAACTCACTACTGGCAAGATAATATATTTTTGTAAAATATGTGGAAAATAATGGTAGTAGAACTGCAAAAGGTTCACATTTACATAGATACAATGGTATATTTATAAGGACGTGTTGTAATCTTATGAGTAAAAACAAAGATGATCACAATTAGTAAAAAAATGTACAGACTGGTCAATGGAGAATAACTTCACTTAATCTGGTAGCAAGGATTGCTAACATAATGGAGGTTGGTTGACTGTTCAAAATGGAAGACAGAATTGAAAAAAATGAGCTAAGGAGCAGAAACTGACTACTTCTTTCAAAAAGAAAACAAAAAACAGGTCGGTGAACTGTATTTTTTTGTTTGCCTTATTTTGACAAAAAAACATCTTTCAAAGGAAAGCAGGCTATGCTGAAGAGTATGATCTGGAGTTTTAGGAAAGTCATACTATACAGAATGAATATGTTTTTAAACACCTTGTTAGTCCAGCCATAATTTTAGAAAATAATATAGATATAATGTGCCTTCCCTAATGGTTATTTGTTGAATCTTGCCATTTATGAATCAAGTGGACATTAGAAGCAATTTGTTATTAATCAGCTTCTTGAACTTATTTTGGAACAGGATCTCCTGCAAAAGATCTTAATTAATTTCTTACACAAGCCTTATCTCTCCTTGTCTCCTGGTCCCTAATGTCTGTGACTGGTGTCATGGAAGTTTTATTGTTGAAAGCCACAAGTACTCATTGCATTTATTGCACTATAGACAATATTTATGTCAGCATTTAGCACAATATTGATACCCAAAATCATTGTCATTTGCCTTAAAGGAAACAGAATGAATGAACGAAAAAGAGAAAAATATATATATTGTGTAGTTTTTTTATACACTTTTATTAAATTATCACTTGACATAGATACAGACAGATTAACAGAATAAAATCATATTAGCATTTTTCAGTTACATGTTTTATACATGCTTTCTTTCTTTTTAACAATTGCTAGTCACTCCTACATTATATACATTGTGCAATTCCTTCATTCCATTAAATTTCACTTTTCTTCGTGAAAATTATTCTGCATGTATTGTTACGACAAATTCGATTTAATTCTATGTAGTTTGCACTTTCTATTTTCTAAAGATTCCACATCCAGTAGTTTTATTCCCTTCATAATATTCTGTTCTTCAGTAACAGCTGCTTTATATTTTGGTTTCCATTTTCTGGTAGTTGCCTTTTTAGTAGACATCAGCATTAAATTTAGTAAGGGGTTACTCTGTCTAGGCTATTCGGATCCTACATCCCAGATTTTCCTTAGCAACAGCAATTTGCCCCCCAACATTTCTGACAGAGTACTTTGTAAGGAATTTTTAAAGTCTACCAAGCTTATTACACTCCCAAAACATATGTTCCTGGTTACCTCTTTCTTTCCCACACACCTCTAGCATTTGCTATCTACCTGTGGAAAAGTTCTCTGAAATCTGCTTTGGGTATAAAAATAAACCTTCTGGACTTTGTTGCATACTTGCAATGCATACAGATGTCCCATTGTTCCTTTATAAATTGCCTTTGTAGTTCATAGGTTCATAGGTAGGTACTAGGCTATCGGCCCAAGGGCCTACGTAAGCCTAGCCAGCAAGGTTCCAAAGCTTATGCCACCCAAGAAAGTTAAAGTTAGTGCATCTTCTCAATATTTTCTAACCTCCGCTGATTGATTCTTGTATTTATCATGCAATGTTTTATATGTCCTACAAATTATTGCTTTTTTAACAGCAACGTCTGCTTTAGACTCAACTAACAATGCTACTAGTGCTGGTCTTTCACTTAGCACTCCTTTATCCCTTGCTCTCTGCCTATGTATATATATATATTTATGGTTGTAAGGCATTTGTGCGGACATTACTTTGAACAAAGAAGATTTCAGTGGTGGCAAGTGTGTGAATGGAAATAAGAATGAATAATTTTAGTAAAAGTAAGTAGTGCAAAGGTATGGTATGTCTGCAAGGGTTTATGGGTTAGGTTTACAGTAAAGGCTAGGGAAGATGATATGTTTACAACGTAGTGTGTGTGGATTTCAGTGTGGATTTTTACATTAGGGTTAGACTAAGGGCTAGGTGAGTTGATAGTTTTTTGTTAAGTATGTGTGTATATGTTTAATGGTTTATGTGCTGTGTGTGTCTGTGGATGTGTTGTGTGGTGGTACTGTTATGGAAAGGTTCTTGGGTAAGGTAATATGTAAGGCTGGGCCTAGGGACAGAAGCAGAGTTAGGGTTAGCAGACATAAGTCAGATAGGATGAGGGAGGAGAAAGTTTCCTCCTTTTAGGCCAGTTTCCCCAACATTTGAAAAAGGCATTTGACTGACTAGGACTAGATTCCTGACAAAGCTGTTAGAGATCATTCTATAAGGTTTAAAGATATGCAGTACCGAAAAATGTTAGCACAAAACATGCCATAAGGGATATGATGAAATACATAGTCCAAATAGTAAATCTTTCAAGAGTCGAACAGAGGTATGTCTAAATAAAAGTCCAAGGGTGGGTCTTTTTTCTAAATAGCCTTACTATTAGTATAATTATTCATTAATTATCTTTAAAAACTTTAAAAAAACTATGTTGTTCTTTTTTTCAGTATCTGTACCATAGTCTTTCTTTATTGCATAAAGGAGTTGAAAAAATATCTGGAGCAAAAATTATGGAGCCACAGAAATGAGACGCATTGCAGGTAGAAATGCATCTGTGGCATCTTTTAAAAACTGTAAATGAATTGTGTTTGGAGATTTCTGGATACAGTATTACCATTATGCTTAAGGAAGCTTAAGCAAAAGGTAGTTGTGACCCTTGTATTTGAAAGAATTCAATTGATTAACTGTGTGCCAGTGTTAACATAGTGCAAAGTAAATGGATTTTTTTTTTCTTTTTTTGTGATTTGGTCACCTGAGGTGCATTTAGTTTACATATATGCTTCAAATTGAAGCACTGTATGTTGAAAGCAAATAAAAACATGTACAGGTAAAACTTCAGAACATGAGCAATGAATAATTAGGTGAAATAAAATATAATGCACAAAACAATAATAATTATTTCTGTTCATAACTCACCATAAGACAGTGTAAAAACATAGACTTTGGGGGACCTCATAAAGCAGGTCAACAAGGGGGAGCTGCTCACTCATTGAAGGATGAAGTTCCTGAAATGATGTGCCTGATGATAAAAAGTGCAAGCACCAGAATTCTCTAGTCACACTCTGGGCATGGGAAGCTCCAACAATCAACACAAGAAGAACTCAAGGACCTGATGGAATTAACAAGGAACAGAAGCCCCTTCAGGTAAGAAGGACACAGGTGTTGCAGGATAGATACTCTATCAGTAGAGTTTTAGATATTTTGTGCTGCCAAACTGCCAACCCATACAGATTTCAACAAACCTGAGGAGGGAATATGAGGGCAACACGTAGTGCTTATTAGTTAAGTACAGAGAGTTGTAGCAATCATAGTGTGAGGAGACAGATCATGCATGAGCAAAGGAAAGCCTGAAATGGCAGAAGGAATTTGTCTGACAATGTTCTTTCCATTGAATCAGAATGCCATGTCAGCAGATAATATCTGGTCAATAAATGTCTCTCTATGGTCTGAGACCAAACTAAGGAATATGTCTTGACTCTCCAGAATTTCACCAAATGTCCAGGTTTTTGCTGTATATATTTCATCAGCTTCTCATGTGCTTTGTTGTTTTCTACAAATAATTGAGGATTGAAGTCACTAAACAATGACATTCGAGTTTCAGACTTCATATCCTTCAGAAAATGCATGCTACTGCAAATTCTTTTATTCATGGATTTTTCTATGTTTGTAAGAGCAATTTTTAAAGTCCATCCTTGATATTGTACCTTGTCCCATGTTGCTTTTGGCTTTACAAGAATTCTTACATTAAGAGTTGAGAAATTTACAACAAACTAATTCACCTTGTCCACCAAATCCAGCTGATCACCACCTTAACTAATAGCGGGTTTTAAAACTGTATAGCTGAAACTCCTTAATGTGACATGCATTACCATAGATACTCTCTTGGATGTGGGTGCATTGCAGGTCAAGCAATTTCTAGTTACCCAAATCTGTATTCATTCCCAGTTATGATCAAAGGAATCTGTAGTAGATTTGGCTGTGGTTACGAGAGCTAAAGTTGCATATCTTCTTCACAGCACTAATACCATCGACTTGTCCTACTAAGGAGTTCTCCTTGTGGAAGCATATAACTGCTGAACAGCAAAAGGTATGGAATGAAACACTGTGGGACCCAGAAATAAAAATGTTACTGTAACAGAGTAAATACCAGATGCTATCATGGACATACATGTGTAGAGTTATGAGGAAAGCTGATCCGGAAATATCCCATAACCCCACAATATGTTCCCTCAACTGCTTCAAAAGACTGTTACGATCCACCATATCAAGACATCAAGAAGAACTAAAATAGAATTGTAATGTCAATCCCTTAACATAAGGAGAGTTTGTAAAAACTGAGTAAGGGGTGTCTCAGTACTATGCCCAATAGAGATTCTTGAACCTGAGTAACGACAGTATCAGTGCTGTATCTATTATAGATTTAATTCTTGAATGAATCCTGAGCACAGTACCATGTTAGGCAGAATCAATCCATGCTTAAAGCTTTCACACTAGCTTTACTAATGAATGGAAGGTTAAACATTAGGTGGCAACTAGCAAGACCAACAGGGTCTAAAATTGGCTTCCTCAAAATACAGGTCAAAAATGCTTCCTTTAGAACAGCAGGAAAGACCATGACACTTAGGAAAGAAAAAGGATCTGGCTGACCATGGGATCCACTACATCTACTGACACAATGTCAGTCTTGTTGAGCACGGGGCCAAATGACAGATAGTAGGCTACTTCATTAAAGAGACAAGTTCAAAGTAATTCAAAGTAAAAATCCGCACTTTGTCTGAGGCAGGAGCTCTGCACATGCGTCCTCAAATCATTGTGGGGGATGAGAATGATCTTAATGATACTAACTCAGAAGCAAAGAAAAAAATTCCCATCTTGAATTAGAGTAAAGAAGTGTACAGGTAGGCAAACAGCTTGGATTATGTCATGTATTGTTCGTCCAAAACGGCATGACACTTCAGTTCAATGCTGTAGAAGTCTCATTAGAATGAGACATTACTTTTTAATGACAGAGATCAGCTTGGCACAGTATTTATCACTCCTGTAATTAAAATTAGACAGAGAAGGACACCACCATTTACACTCAAGTACATGACTCTGTGTCCAAAGGTCTTGGAGCATCACATCATGGAATAGCTGGATGGAATGTACATAAGAATGGGTAAGCAAATCAACTGTGGGCCTTACATCCATATTATGGCTGACTAGCAACTCGTGTGAATTACCCCCAAAAGGCATTAAAAGGAACCAGTAGAAGGTAGAAGTAAAGTGATTTGTATTTACATCATTCAAATTCCTGAATTCTGCCAGGTCAAGGACATTAGGGTGTAAAACTGTGAGAACAAGGTGTTGATACAACCAAGAGACAGGGTTATCTACCAAGTCAGAGATAGACCCATCAGGTTAGAACACAATTCCACAGAATGATGAGCAACAGAGGTAACTACTTGAGTGAAAAACAAAACCCTCATTGTTCAGAAGAATTCTTGATCTGGAGCCATAGATTGGTCTTTTATGAAAATGTTGAAATCGCCCAATACTAACCAGTTTTAGATCTTCAGCAGGGAGTCATAAACATCTAAAGGAGCATCCTCATACTCTTACGTGGATGGTAGATGAGGAGAAACCCACCGCTTGCTCCTTTTCCCGTAATGTACTCAAAGGGGATGATAGCTCCAGTCTAAACCTGATCAGAAGTAGAGATGAATGACAAGAAAATCTTACCTCATTCACAATCTTGTCCAGCCCAGAATGGTGAATTGCAGTGAATATAAGGGTACAACAGCTTGCCAAACAGGATGGAAATGTTGAACTCAATACTCTCTCTGCAATAAAGGGCAAGTTAATATCCCTTAGTATGTCTGAATAGCAACCTTCTTGTGAAGAGACCTGCCATTAGAACAGAGCACCTTTAAAGGGACCAGTGGTTCTCAGGTGGGTTCCCTATATCTGTCCAGGCAAACACCCAGAGTCTATTGAAATAATTAGTAATAATCAAAGTGTGTTTTTTCTCACAATAGTGAATGTCAAAAAAAAAAAAACTGAGAACATTTAAAACCCGGAAGGTCAAAAAAACAAAACAAAACAGAAAATTCCATTTTTGCAGGGGATCAATCCACCTCTGTACTCCCCTCACCCCCTAATTTTATATACAAACTCCAAGATAGCACTACAGTGGGGAAAGGAGAAAACCCCCATCCCCACTGTACTGCAATCTGACACAATCAAGGTCTTTGCTTTTCAACTATCTGTGTTTTCAATGTACCTGGTTAATTTTTTTTATTTTTGACATTTGCTGTTGTGAACTTTCGTCCTTCTGATAGGAACCCATATATATAAGGAAGGTTTCTGTTATGCTTTTTTTGATTATTTTATTATTTGTCTTATTTTACCCAAATTAATTTTTAAAAATTATTAACACTGTTAGAAGGTGGGTGTTAACGATCTCAATGATTCTTTATTCGTAATGGTGAATATTGAAACACAGAAAACACATCACAGAAACGTTATGCGCTTTCACTATGCAAGATCACTGTATAGTGGGGATTAGGCTTTTGCCCCTTTCCCCACTGTAGTGCAATTTAAGAGTTTGTATATATATATATATATATATATATATATATATATATATATATATATATATATATATATATATATATCTATATATATATATATAGATATATATATATATATATATATTTAGTGGGGGAGGGTGTTGGGTGCATTCCCCTACATGGGGATTTGGGGGGGCTTCCCCCCTACAAAAGAAGCTTTTGTGGTTCTGGCATTACATTCAACTTTATGGGTTTTCAGTGATGTGTTTTTGGTGTTTCAGAGTTCTCTGTTTTGAATGTTTGATCTTCTGACAGAGACCCATGTGTATCTATATCTATACACAGTCAACTAAAGAACCAGGTGTTCAAGACAACAAAACGAACCAGAGTATCAGCAAAGCTCCAAACGCCAACACATACGCTATATACTCGCAACCAAGAGTCCAACAATAAATGATGCCACGTATATATATAGTGATAATGTAGATTTAATCCAAGAAACAAGTTAAGCGCTTTCACCCACGGTCCGTGGGCTTCATCAGAACTACCAAATACCTGTTCCACAACATTTAAATATGCTGGTTTGGCACCAATTTTACTTCTGCTTCTTAAAGCTATAATACATAATTTCCTTATATTATATAATCTAAAAACTTCCTTAATATAAATAAAAAACAAAATGAACTACTTCTAATCAGCGTCAAACAGAGTACTATAAAATCTTTAAAAATATTCAAATATAAAACATATGTACAATAATGCACCAATAAGCAATAAACAGTATCTCACTTCCTTAATTCTAATATTGGTTTTACAGAGGTGTATTCATTAAACCTGGTGGTGTTGTGGCGTCTGTAGTTATGTCAACCTGCACGGACATACGCGCAAATTCAGGCGTGTGGTCATACAGACAAAGGTACTGTGCTTACTTCTGTTAATTTATTAAATAAGGAATCAGACGTGTGGAAGCAAAAAAGAAAATGCTTTAAAATAATTTTTTGACAAACAATGCGTTTTTGGCAATTTGAATGAAGCACATGTTAACGACAAGGACAATTATAGTTTTATGAAAATTAAATGAACTTTAAACGATATGATATATTTGTTAGGTAAAAAATTGAATGCAATAAATGCTGTAAAACTTGATAATGCATACCTATTACATTGTATGACTATGAAAGTGGTTCCTATGGGTTTATGGTTTCATAAGACACCCATGGGGATAGAATTAACTAAGGATGTGAAACGTGACTTTAATTTATTGTTTGATTCATTTGGCATAGAATTTATGAAACTTTTGATCAAATATAATGATATGAAGTTATGTAAAATTATAAATGAAGTTGAAAAAATGAATGAATTAATTGTACATGATTTGACTTTTGAATATTGGGAAAGGTTATATTTCAAACAATTTGAGCTTGCAGATTCTAGAGCCAAAAAAGCATTTGATAGAAAAAATAAAAAATTACAAAGGGATACTGAACAATACAAAAAAGGTGCAACCTATAATTGGGGGGGGGGGGGTCAGTATGAAAATGAAATTGACAATCAATTATTTAATGATCAATTCTTTCACACGCCACCCCCATATAAAGAAAATTTGCACCAGGTACACAAGAAGGGGAATTTTCAGCAGGAGTACAGGACAGGAAACTACACCAAGTGGACAAAAGGAGAAAGATGGAAACAGAAGAAGTATCAACCATTCAAAAAGTGGTAGATGAAGTAGTAGAGCACAATATTAATACAGTCACACCTAGTGACAGTATAATTACACAGGAAGGTGTTATACATCAATTTAAGAATTTAAAAATTTTTAACTATAGTGAAATTGAATTAAATGTAGCTGATTTTAGCTTACTTTCAAGAGGTATTAAATTTATACCTATCGCTCGGTTTCACGTGGTTGATTGTATAAGTGAATTTAAACAATATATTAGGAAGTTAAATTTAGCTCTTATGTTTAAAGACAGAAATGATAATCCAGCCACACTGAAGAGCAGACTTAAAAAGAAGAGTAGCTATATGCCTGCAATGAATCCCAATGTTCAGTTGTATGATAAGATGGTTACAAGGGAAATTTATCAGTTTAATAAAAAGAAAAATAGAAAAAAAGTTAAATCAAACCTAACAGCACAAGAAGCCAAGGTTTTAGATGAATTAAGAGCTAATAAAAATATAAGAATAATGAAGCCTGATAAGGGCGGAGGGATTGTGATATACGACTCACTAGAATATAACTCCACAATACATGATTTATTACATAGATCAGGTAATTATTCTGTAACCTCCTTGAATGAAGCCCATAATGCGTACAGAAGAATAGATATGTTCCTGGAAGAATTTTTATTGGATTGTAGATTAACTGAGGAGTTATATAATTTTTTGAAGGTTGAACACCCATATATGGCAACTATAGTGGGTATTCCTAAAGTCCACAAAAATGTTTCTGAACCTCCATTCAGACGAATAATTTCAGGTAACAAATCAAAGACATTTCCCATTGGAGTGGCAATAGATTCTATGCTCAAACCAATATATGGTGACATAAAAGATTCATGGGATTTTTTAAAGAATTCTCCTGTTAATGTGGAGAACAATGAGTTGTTATTTATCTCAATAGATGTAATAGATCTTTTTACTTGTATACCATCGTCCCAGGGAATGGAAGCCTTTTCTAATAGCATCCAGAAATACAGCAATCTAGGATGGGATAGAATAAGTTTAATTATTGAAATGATGACAATTGTATTGGAAAATAACTTCATATTTTATGAAGGGGAAATATTTAGACAAACTAAAGGAGTAGCTATGGGGGCAGCCTGTGCCCCCATATATGCTAACCTTGTCATGTTAGATTGGGAAGTTGGTACTATATTCAACAGTGAGTATATGGAAAATATAAAGTATTATTCCTGGTTTTTGGACGACATCTACATTTTATGGAAAGGAAGTCAGGAATCTTTCAACAAGTTTTTAGTATATCTCAATGGGAGTAGTGAATTTTTGAAATTCACGTCAGAAATCAATAATAATGGAGTGGTCAATCTAGACACACTTATTATCACTGATGGAATGAGCTTTAAGTCTAAAATACATAGGAAGGCAACTTTTTCAAATTCCTATTTAGATTATAACAGCAATCATCCCATGAAACTAAAGTACAATATTTACAAAGGGCAATGCATCAGAGCCCTTAGAATGACTTCATGTTATGGGACTATGTTAGAAGAAATTAATTATATTTATAATTTATTCAAAGAAAGAGGGTATAAAATAGATATGATGCATGATGTAAATAAATATGTTATTAGTGAATGGGGGAAGAAATATATTCCTTTATTAGGTATGAATACAAAATTAACTAATGAGGTAGTTGGGAATATTACAAGTAAAAGGAGTAAATGTAACAACACATACAATAGAGCATGTATTATCGAATTTGGACCCTATAGTAATCAAGTGAAGGAGATATTAACTAGGAATTGGCACATTTTATTGACGGATCAAGAAAAGATTGTCATATTAGGATCCAGTCCAACTTTTATATATAAAATGGGAAACAATTTGAAAAAATTATTAGAGGTTGGTACGAAAACAAGGATGAATAAGGACTTAGCACATACATCGAAATGTGGTGCATGTCATCAATGTTTTGCTATTAATGAAGACAAGGGATTAATTTTGGAAAATATTAATAGAACTAAACTAACATTCAAATATGGTAATTGCAATACCACTATGTTAGTATATTTGGCAAAATGCATGACATGTCCCTCTTACTATATAGGAAAGACTGAGAGGAAGTTTAAAAAAAGAATATATTCTCATCTTTACAGCATTAGAACGAAAGATACTAAAAATGCTTTGTACAAACATATAAATAGTAAGGGGGAAAAATCAATATTTTAAATTTGCTATCTTAGAAAGTGTATCATTTAATCCAAGAGGTAGTAATATTAAAAACATCTTAGCTTATAGGGAATTGTGGTGGCAGTTTTTAACAGACGTCACAACACCACCAGGTTTAAATGAATACATCTCTGTAAAACCAATATTAGAATTAAGGAAGTGAGATACTGTTTATTGCTTATTGGTGCATTATTGTACATATGTTTTATATTTGAATATTTTTAAAGATTTTATAGTAATCTGTTTGATGCTGATTAGAAGTAGTTAATTTTGTTTTTTATTCATATTAAGGAAGTTTTTCGATTATATAATATAAGGAAATGATGTATTATAGCTTTAAGAAGCAGAAGTAAAATTGGCACCAAACCAGCATATTTAAATGTTGTTGAACAGGTATTTGGTAGTTCTGATGAAGCCCACGGACCGTGGGTGAAAGTGCTTAACTTGTTTCTTGGATTAAATCTACATTATCACTATATATACGTGGCATCATTTATTGTTGGACTCTTGGTTGTGAGTATACAGCGTATGTGTTGGCGTTTATATCTATACACACACACACACACACACACACACACACACACACACACACATATATATATATATATATATATATATATATATATATACATTTATAAATAACTCCTTCTCTGCCACATGCACACTGTATATAAACTGAACCAATTTTTCCTTTAAAGTTACACCAACTTCTATCTTTTCTATAGTTGTTCATTTGTATATGTAACAAGATAGTCACAATTTTAACTGTTGTTAAATCTTTTCTATACCTAGTTATTAGTTGTATTGCTTTTTTGTGTTATAGAGCTTTTCTCCCTTGGCTTCCACTGAAAAGGGGCTTCTGCCCAGTCAGAATTTCACATTAAAGAAATGCAAATAAACAATAAATATATAACAAATCCACGACTTTCAGGGCACTAGGGATTACAGATGCCTCTGCATTGAGGTGGGACCATTTTGCAGAGTTGATAAGCCAAGGTATCTGGTTAGTGCAAGAAGGCAGTGTGTGCATCAGCTTTCTAGAAATAAGAACATCCTGCTCACATTGCAGTGTTCAAGACTCCCTTCCCATATGTACTATTCTTGTTTACTCTGACAAAAATTACTGCTTTGGTACTCGAAAAAGCAAGGTGTTCCATTTCTCTGCCTTTTCTTAGGAGGTCATGGGAATATAGGACTGGATTCTTGCCTCTAGTCACCTTATCGTTGCTTCCAGTAGTTACAGAGAGTCCATCTTTCTCACAGACGGGGACAGCTATTTTCTGCAAATACTCCCCCAGATATCCCTTGATGCAGTAACAGCTTGGACACTGTTACTTTGCTCAAGGAATCCTTAATATGATCTCTTTGTATCAGTGTCCAACCATAAATGCAGCAGTTGCACTTCCTTAAAGAATCATTAATGTCATCTCTTTGTATCAGTGTCCAACCATAAATGCAGCAGTTGCACTTCCTTAAGGAATCCTTAATGTCATCTCTTTGTATCAGTGTCCAACCATAAATGCAGCAGTTGCACTTCCTTAAGGAATCCTTAATGTCATCTCTTTGTATCAGTGTCCAACCATAAATGCAGCAGTTGCACTTCCTTAAGGAATCCTTAATGTCATCTCTTTGTATCAGTGTCCAACCATAAATGCAGCAGTTGCACTTCCTTAAGGAATCCTTAATGTCATCTCTTTGTATCAGTGTCCAACCATAAATGCAGCAGTTGCACTTCCTTAAGGAATCCTTAATGTCATCTCTTTGTATCAGTGTCCAACTATAAATGCAGCAGTTGCATTTCCTTATTCCTCATTTAGGAAGATTCTCTAGGGATTCTTTGGTCTAGAAGTGGCCTCTAGATCTCCTTTTGCTCCCATTTTCTCTTATTTTGATATTCCTCAAGAAGCTGCATATGAGAAAGTGCCATTACCTTGATTTTTGTAAATGACATTAAGATCCATACACTCACAAGGTTTTAGACAGCTGTTAGATACCCTCTCTTTATTCTGAAACTCACTTTCCAGAAGCTGTTAGTAGTATTAATGGCAAGCTACCAAATTATAGGTTAGCTAGTATTCTTTGCATCTGAGGGAGCTGAAAGATTTTGCACGTTTTAATCTAATTTCTACATACAGCTTGTTTTTTAAGAGAGTTCAAGAGACCTAATATAGCAATATTCAGTTTGCATGTCACATTTTAGCATGCACTATGTATCAGTGTTCATATTTAAAATGTGTTAAAATATCTACTAACAGTATAGAGATAGGTAGATTGATATATGAAATCAATGTGACACTCATAATGCTTTTTAGCAAATATGAATGCAGGGTTTTTTTATTGTAAAATGTTTAGTAAAATGTTTGTCATGAGTTTTGTCTTCTCCTATTTCTCTCTTTAAGGGAGTTTAATTTAATTTTATAATTAAAGCACTTGAAAGTTTAATTATGACATTTTAATCTAGTTTTTTTATGTCTGACTAAGACAGTTGTTCCCATTAGTCAGAAATGTTGTAAAAGAATTTCAGAATTGCTTTGTCTTAATTACTATAATATTAATACGAGATATTTTAAAGGCAAGTTGGAAATGCATTCAATGTCTGAGGGCAGAGATCACAGATGCATTTACATAGTAAATAAATGGCCATTATTCCTACAGTGAGAAGAGGCTTAGGGAATACGTCAGCATGCAGCTTGTCCATGTTAAAACATAGGGAAAACTATTTTGTCAACGACCTATATTGTTAAACACTAACTGAAATGCTAACAGAAAAATAGTTTTGTGGACTTTCTCGTGTAAAATATACTTATAATATGGAGAGAAAAGTAGTTTTCTAGAATTTTGCATTCAAATACTGCTTTTACAGAGCAGCTGCATGTACCAAGCATTACCTAAAGGAAAAAAAAAACACTGACGATTCGACGAAGATAATTAATCAGAAGTGATTTTACAGAAATGTTATCAGTGAATCTAACTGAACACATTCAAGATATAATGCTTTAAAGATGAGGTTATTTATAAAGCAGATGAAGAGACAAACCCTGTTATAGAAAGTCAATGTGCCACATGGTTAAAACCTGAAGAACAAGATATCTGTTTCTCAGGATTAACAGTATATTCCATATGGGAGGCAATCCTTTACTCGGACTACAGCTCTCCATGGATTTCAAATATCTAAAGTTTAAAGAACAGTTTGATGGGAATTCATAAAGGTACCTCTGTGTACTTGTAGTGGTACCTTTCCCTGATTAAGCAAACAGCATTACATGGTGCTGCACTGATTTCTTTACATGAAGACATGCAGCATTGTGATGGACTGGCCCCACAGCAGTGCTGAATACTAATGAGGCATTCTGGTAAGAGGCGTATTCTAATTAGTTATGTGCTCTCTCTCCTCAAAATGGCATCCAGGAAGGAATCCACATCGCCATCTCCACCATGTTGAGGTGTCCAAACACCTAATAAAAATACAGTGGAGGGATGACTAGATACCTGGGTTTTTTCTTAAAGTGTCCTAACAGTACCAGTGGCACTACAGGGACTGGGGGGTGGGGTAGGGAGAAGCACCAGGCACCTAGGAATGCTGGCATTGACAGCAAAATGGAGATCTAGAGGGTGAGATAATGCACTAGCCCACCAGGACCTAATGGACACATACTGTAAAGGCACTTTAAGTATTGCATGGGTGGATGAAACCACTGGAGGGCAGATAGGAAAGGTAGAGGGAATGTGGTGTGTGTGTATGTGAGACAGAGCCTAGGGGCCAAATTGCACTGCTTTCACAAACAGCAGGTTACTACTACAAAGTGCAGATTAGCAATGGTTTACATGTCATGATGATAAATGTGATTCAGAGACATGCAGATTAGCCAGTAATAATGCCTTTACTCATTGTAGTTAACAGGTCTTTGAATTGCACATAGGTATGTTGTGGGAGAAAGTACTTTTTATTGCAAACCGTACAGCTGATGCTAGGCACGTTAATGAATTCACAGGAAGATATAATGGTTTTGAATGCTGAAAATGAGAGCAGTGTAATTAACTAAATGCAGAGTAAACAGGCATATGTTAAAACCAGTGAGACACAAAGCAGTTGGAATGTTGTGACAAAGCATAAACAGACATGCAAGTTATAAAATGCATGTAAACAATGTCACAAATGACTCAACAGTAAAAGAAAACAGTAAAAAGGCAAACAAAAAAAAACTAGGATGCACCTTGGTAAAATAGCAAAGGTACTGACTTTAAATAACAAAATGGAAAGTGAGACAATAATTAGTACTTGAAATAAAATCATAGTGTACATCAAGCTATATCTGACTTGTGGTTTAGCAGACTGCATTCATTTTTATTTATACGGCTGATAACAGGCCATGACAGACATGGTGGATATTTCTGATCTCATTAGTCAAGAAGGATTTCTGCCATCCTTTTTCATATATTGGAATTACTCTGACACACATTTTGAGTTGACAAAATACTACTAGCATTGTCCAGTGCAGAAATACCGAGTGGGATTAAAAGGCAGAGTATTTACTGCACAGGGTCTACAACATGGCAAAACGAATGAAAAGCACCGGCTGTACAGAAAGGTGGCAGAAGCAGTAGTTTACTGCATACCAAGCAGGCAGAAGGTATAAATCAGTTCAGAGAGGATTATACTGTGTTCCAAAGCTGTCCAATAAAAATGTATTGCATCACAGTTAATAGAGATACACTAAGAAAAAGAGTCCATTTTGATTCTAGAAGTTGACAATGTCATTAATGTTGTATTATTGCATTCTATATTATAGCCACAACTTCAGTTCAAGGAAATATACACAAACACACCCACACACACACACACACACACACACACACACACACACACACACACACACACACACACACAAAACACATGAAGTACACCAGGTGCTGCATCATGTCATCGCCATGTAGCTGAATAACTATTCCTTTACGCAGTGAAAAGCTATATACTGCTGTCCACATAGCCCATTTAAGACCTATAACCTGTCAGTTCTTCAAAATATTGTGAAACAATTCACCTTAATTGAGATACAAATGAGCTCTACTACAAAAGTTTGAAGAGGAAGAGGGAGGGATAAAGGAGAGAGACATTTTTAAATTCAGTTGAAGAACTGTGAGAATGGGCATATTGCAATCAGACAAACAAATGTAACATAATAGAATATTGAATTATATTGCTAGTTTTTTTGCATTAAATGCCACTAAGAAGCTTGTTTATAAGCAATGAACATAGAAGTTGACTTAGAAAACAGCTAAAAATGTTTTTTTTTTATTTTAGACATTATTTATTTTGACATTTACAGCTCTCCTATACAGATAGTTTTTTAAACAATAGAACTGAATTGTTATACACCAAAAGTTTTTCAGCTTTTTTATGAGAAACATGTGATATGTGCTATTTGTTTATTTTTTGTAGTCTATACCTAGAACTTGATTCAGATGTTGTCATTGAGTGAGTCATTTACAGAGAATAGGATTGGTTGAGTACTGAAGTCCTTACTAAACCAAAATTGATAAGTTATTTAATGCATTATAATTACCAATATATTTTTGATAGTAAACAATTGTTTTTTCAGAAACCTTTCCAGAAGGTTTAACTTTTCATTGCCTGAATGGAGTAGTGAGGTTGATAAATTCTGGTTGTAGTGTAATTACAACCAGCTTCCAATCACTCTATATGAAAATATAAATATAAATAGTACCATTAACTGAAAAACTATGAAAGAATATAATAATACTGATAAAAAGGTCTTGTTTATTTTATGTATTGTGTTTGTTTACAGGTATAGTCCAAGTGGACCATAAAAGATCATGTTCAGATGTTGCCCATGGAGAAAAGCTCCAGAATTAAATGCATTACAGTAAAAAGGTTTAAAAAATAAAGAAAGAGAACTCTTTGACAAAGTGATCCATTTCATTAATAAGCAAATACAAAATTGAGCTATATTGAATAGGTGGACACATACTAGAAGATCTGATTAAAATAACAATGAAGAGATAATTTGGAGAGGAGGGAAAGATGTAAAAGGAATGGAAATTGTAGATAGGAATTAAGAAAGATGTGAAAATGAAGATTTGCATGTTGTGCTAACAGGAGAGCCTCTATTTGTATGAGTTAAGATAACATTAAATGAAGCCAAGTAAGTGAAATAATGAGTAAAGGGAGTAAAAGGAAGTCTAGTACAAGAGCAGAGTCAAGAATTAAATAAAAAAATGTTTCACTTTGAATGAATTTGTGGATGATGTTTACATAACTATTATGGGCAGAACGTTCCAGATATAAGAAATATAACTGGAACACAAGGAGTCATCAGAGCTGTTGTTTTTTTGTAACTACATGAAGATTTGTGGCTGCAGGTCAGACAGGTCTTGTGGGAGAGTACCACTATAACAGAGAAGAGAGGGGACTACATTTGTCTGAAAAAATAGAGTGTACTGTGTTTAAAAGCCAGTTTAGTTTTTTGAAGGCTGTGTTGAATTGGGCATATTAGTGACAAATCTATCAACTTTGTTGTAACATTGTTATCATTTTTCTTTTAACAATATGTTTATGTTTGTATATATGGTTGAGGCTAGAAATTAAGTGACTGAGGGTGCAAATCTACCTCCCTAAGTAAACATTATCTGGTAATTCAGTAAGTGGTACTGTACTCTGGCAGCAGTTACTACCTCCTTAAGGAAACATTATCTGGTAATTCAGTAAGTAGTACCATACACTGGCAGCAGTCACTACCTCCTTAAGAAAACATTATCTGGTAATTCAGTAAGTAGTACTGTACACTGGCAGCAGTTACTACCTCCTTAAGGAAACATTATCTGGTAATTAAGTAAGTAGTACCATACTCTGGCAGCGGTTACTACCTCCTTAAGAAAACATTATCTGGTAATTCAGTAAGTAGTACCGTACACTGGCAGCAGTTACTACCTCCTTAAGGAAACATTATCTGGTAATTAAGTAAGTAGTACCATACTCTGGCAGCAGTTACTACCTCCTTAAGAAAACATTATCTGGTAATTAAGTAAGTAGTACCATACTCTGGCAGCAGTTACTACCTCCTTAAGGAAACATTATCTGGTAATTCAGTAAGTAGTACCGTACTCTGGCAGCAGTTCCTACCTTCTTAAGTAAACATTATCTGGTAATTCAGTAAGTGGTACCGTACACTGGCACCATTTACTACCTCCTTAAGGAAACATTATCTGGTAATTCAGTAAGTGATACCATACATTGGCAGCAGTTATTACCTCTTTAAGGAAATATAATCTGGTAATTCAGTAAGTGGTACTGTACACTGGCAGCAGTTACTACCTCCTTAAGGAAACATTATCTGGTAATTCAGTAAGTGGTACTGTACTCTGGCAGCAGTTACAGTTTCCAAGCAGAAAGCTGCCATTGCTAAACTTATTTGATATGCATGCAGTGACTCCGAATCTGTTATTATCTGAATATCAGTATTACTGTCAATGTTTAGATTTGTGTCCTTATTCTGTATGCTTTGCCCCTGTTGTATGAAATTTTATTTGTTTATATCCTGGTTTGTTTGTTTGTCTATAAATTTGTTAACTGGATAAGTCAACTGATTCTGAGAGCCTCTTTTCAGCCATGACCCAGCCAAAGGAAAGTGTAACACTGACTTGGTATTTTGAATGACAGCTAGCAAAACAGTAAAAAAACAGATAGTCAGTTATGATGATTACGATTTTACAAATGACAAAGTTTACATTTGCTATTTTGCAAAAGAAATTATACAATAACCGCATATGGAAAACGACTTCAGGTAATAGATTTATTTATTTGTTATTTATTTGACATTTGTTAACCGGGATGGTCCAACTAGTCATAACCCTTTTTTAGTGAAGGCCTGGGGAGAAATTCTCCACAAAACAACGGTAAGAATACAATGAGATACAGTGGAAGACAAATATTTAAAAATTTAACAATATCAGCATTAATAATAATATTATCAGTAATAATAACAATATCATATAATTATAAATAAGGAGTAAGAAGATAACAGAGAAGCAAAAGGAAGGCAGTAGGAAGGAAGCAGAGCTAGAGTAGGAGAAGAGTTCAAGTTGGATGCTTACAAAGATAAGACCAGGTACAATTACGATGCAGTTTTAGTGTTTTCTTAAACACATGAACACTGGAGATATTTCTCATGGGTAGAGGAAGTTTGTTCCAATGGGAGGTAGGGGAAGAGCTGAAGAGATACCGTCCAGTAGATTTATTAGATTTATAAATTTAAAGTTGATCAGAACTTCTGGGAGATCGAGGGGGGTGTAAAGAGAGATAAGTTCTGAAAGACTAGGGCAATTGTGTGGTTTATTGGTGTTGAAGGATTGCCAAGGTGGAGAATATGGTTAACAGTGTTCCAGAATTTTTTAGGGTTTCTAGATGAAGATGTTTGGTGAGTGAGATAGTAGTTCTTCTTATCAATGATAATGTGCTTCTTAGTCAGATTACAAAGTTCCCTATATATTTGGAAATTACAGGGAGATTTTGTTTTGGTCCAGAGTTTCCATGCATTGTCTCTTTTATGAATAAGAGACAGTGTAAAGGTAGAAAGCCAAGAAGAACATTGAGATTTAACTCTGACAGATCTAGGAGGGGCAAGAGAATCAAATGTGTTAAGGAAATAGAATTAAATTTAAATACAGCATCATCCAAAGGTAGGAAAGAGAGAAAGGGCCAATCAATAGCTTGGAGAGAGTTGTTAGACATTTGAAGGTCAAAGTTAGTTAGCTTACAACATGCAATAACATTATGAGGTCGAGACTGATGGAAGGAAAATATTGGGATACACACAGGGCTGCGGACACTTAGGGAGTCAGAAAAGGATTTGGGATAGTGCTAGAGGTGAGGATTAGACACACAAATCCAATCAATGATGGAGCTGGTGTTAGTAGGCTTATGATGAAAAGTAGGACTAGAGACAATTTGAGTGTAATCATATAGATTTAGACTAGAAGCAGGTGAGTTAGAGCAGATGGTAAACCAGTTAATACTGACATCACCAAGTTTTATGGTCTTGCTGGGTAAGTTATCAGACATCCACTGAAGAATATCTTCTAATACAGCAATATTATTTCCAGGGGGAATATAGATGGAAACAATTGTTAAGGTTTTGTGTTTAAGTTTGTAGTCAACAATGATAAGTTCAGCTGGGTGAAAAGAGGGATGAGGTATGGAAGGAGGGGGTTAGGTTCAGGAGATCAGAGTATAAAATGGCAACACCTCCTCCTTTTTTATATGTTCTGTCATGATTTATAATGCTGTAACCAGAAGGAGGAAATTCATTGTCATTGTTATATGGTTTTAGCAATGTTTCAGACAGAGTAACGTTTGGAGAATATTGGTCTATCCAAGAGTGAAAGTCCGATGTTTTATTGAGGACACTGAACATTAATGGAGTAAAGGGTTAGAGCTTTGGAGTTAGGATTATGTGAGTGCAAGGTAGTTTGATAGCCAGAGGAAGTAGATGATGGGTTAATAGTGGGACCTGGGTTAGGATGGATGTCCCCTGAGAGTAGTAGAGTGTTGACAGAGTGAAAAAGAACAGTAATAAAGGGAGAGAAACAGTGGATTTTGTTTTTGGTTCTATCAAGTGGAGAGGTCAAAAAAGAAAGTTTGATTTTAGGGAGAGTGAAGTCAGAGCAAGAAAAGAGAGAGGAAGATATGATAGGGGAGTAATGAGTTAAAAAAAGTGTAGTGTAGTGAGAAGAAGTGGGAAAACAAGTCTGCAAATAAAGCTGATTGCGATAAGAAGTTAGGGTGAGAAGGTGCATAAGAATAAAGGATATAAGGAGAGGGAGAAGAGGAGATAAAAAGGAAGAGAGAATGATACTATAATGAAATGGGAGGGTAAATCCAGAGAGACTAGTGAGTATGTGGAGGAGGTGAGAATGTAAAGTAGGAGGGAATATAGAGGGGAGTAAATAGAGGGAGAAGAAATGAGTAATATGAGAAGTTATAGGAGGGGCTTGTGAAATAGAGAAAGAACAAGATAGGGTAATGTGTAAAGGAAGTGAGGCGAGGAGGGTGGAGCTAGGAAGGTTGACTATAAAGGAAATTAATTAGGGGCAGGTGGGAATTGGGGTAGGGCAGAGAAGTGAAGTGAGCCCGAGTGCAGCTAGGGCAAATGGAGCAGTTAGAATCCAGTAGAAAAGACAAAGCTTCAGAAACAATCAGCAAAGAAAAGAAAAATTAGCATCAACAAAAACCTACTTTTATACTGCATATAACATCACACAGTGTAAACAAGAGTAGCAGGTTCACGCTATATCAAGAGAAAAAATGTTCTGGTAAGAAGACTAACAAATTAATAAAGGGGAAGCAGTCTAAAGCTGAGCTGCAATATAAGGCAGATAGCTAAAAGTATAAATGCTGTACAGAGTCAATAAATTAGATGGGGAAGTGTAACAGAAATTGGAAGGAGCATTTAATAACAGTGTCAAACTTGTAGGAAATGCAGTACATAGAGTGAATATGACTCACGGTACAATACAAGTGCATGAAGCAAAAGCAATTTAAAGGGAAAGGATTATAGCATGTAATTAAAGCAGGAGGGAGGAAATGCTATAAAAAGTGACTCGGCAAGTATGCACAACTCACAACGTGTTATAGAAAGTAAATAAACAAAAAAAACAAAAATAGTTTAAAACAAACACCCAAAGGAGAGCATGCATTTATCTAAAGGGACTCCTTTGCTAGGAATGTGGAACTAAAACTGCCAAACAAACTAATGAATACGAAAACCCCGAAGGAAGCTGTCTGCAGGTTTTGATCAAGTAATCCAATAAATGAATGTAATCACTATAAAAGACGTAATGTAAGCACTTTTATTTCACAAGAACTTTCGGAAGGCTTAATATCCGACCTTCTTCAGACAAAACAGTAAATAACAAAGAAAAGTTAATTTAAATACTTGTTACCTCACCTTGTTAATGGTCTCTTAATTGAGGACCCGCCTTCATTTAAAAACTCTCTGTACTTTTAAATATATATCACAACATTCAGAATATTCCTTAAAAACCGAATAAAAACATTTTTTTTAAAAACATTTTTTAAACAATTATATGTTATATATTATATAGTCATGTAAACACTTAATTATTTAATAATATACTGTTAAAAACCCACATTTGAACCAGCGATAAATCGCTACTGTTGTACTTGATTCAAGTTGTATGCACAAATGTGCCTATCTTAAAATAATGTAAAACCTCAGTCCTTGTGAAAGGTGCAAGGCATTTGCGTAGTCTTAGGGTGGGAAGGTTGCTTTATATTACATATGTGTAATAGGCAACCTTGCACCTTACATGACTATATAATATATAACATATAATTGTTTAAAAAATGTTTTTAAAAAAAAACGTTTTTATTCGGTTTTTAAGGAATATTCTGAATGTTGTGATATATATTTAAAAGTACAGAGAGTTTTTAAATGAAGGCGGGTCCTCAATTAAGAGGCCATTAACAAGGTGGGGTAACAAGTATTTAAATTAACTTTTCTTTGTTATTTACTGTTTTGTCTGAAGAAGGTCGGATATTAAGCCTTCCGAAAGTTCTTGTGAAATAAAAGTGCTTACATTACGTCTTTTATAGTGATTACATTCATTTATTGGATTACTTGATCAAAACCTGCAGACAGCTTCCTTCGGGGTTTTCGTATTCATTTGCTAGGAATGTAACTAATGGAGCAGGGGAAGAAAGCGACACTTTTAGAGAAACTAATAATAAATAAACTAATAATAATAATAATAATAATAATAACAATAATAAACTAATAATAATGGAATATTTATTATCATCCATCCTCCCTGTTTCTATAATAGAAGCAAGATCTATTTCATTCCTTGCTGATGTTCTTTGGAAGTTAACTATTTTACAGGTGACATTTTACTAAATGTCCTTTCCTCAAATGCCATAGTAAAATCAGAACACTTAAGGGTAAGGGTACTTTGATTAGTTGATCTAACAGGATTGTGATATGTTGAAATTATTAGTCTATGAAACAGTGAAACTTAATGTTCCAAGTTCTGTACCTTAAAAGTGTGTGTGATAAGTGCAAGGTTTGCACTAGCTTTAAGAAGTAGCCACATGTCCCTTTACAATGATAAGCAGTGGTATTCCCTTGTATTGTACAAGGAAATGTAGGAAACTTTATTATCACTCATCTCTAATTAATGTGTCTTGTGTGGAGAAAAAAAAGCCAATAAAGGCTGGGTATATTTGAATTTAGGATAAGAAAATGAATCTTGAATTATTCCACTAGCATCAGGACCCAAGAATAGACTGTCAAGCAGTACAGAACTTTGTTTGCTATGGTCTTAGTATGTAAATTAAATCACACATTTGGATATTGCAGAATGTTTAGCCACTTAAAGGCAGACACCTAGGTGATCATTGTATCTTTTGTATGCTTGGCACTGAGGGAATGGCCTGAGCTACAGTTTGTGCAAGGTCTCAGAGAGCATTATAACTGATGTTAGGGGTTAAGTGTGAGTTTTTTCTGCACTTAGCAAAGTACAAAGCTTGCTAAAATCATTATCAAGACCCTATGGGTGTATTTAATGCACTGTTTTTAATTCTGTTGCTTTCCATTGCCATTTATTTAATTTTAGTTTAGTCCTTTTTTCTGGGTATAATTTGCTGTAATAGTTAATAATATGAACAAGACAGAGCACACACAGGTTAACTGAATTAAGAGATATATCCAACCAATGTTAGCTAGGTTTGAATACAGATAGTTAGCATCTAATATGGCAAATATCTGTAGGTAACTAGAACTAGTAAAATATGTTTTGAAGGACAAAGGTGATACAAATGGTAAGCTGTCAATTAATATGTTAGCTTCTATTTTTGTGTAAGCATACATTCAGATATGTTTGTTATTAATTAAGACTGGCATTCACCATCCCAGATTTTGAATGTTCATAGTGGTAATCTGCAAAGAGTATTAATAAACATGCCTACTCTTTGCAAAGGTATAAAGTACTTGAGGGTAAGTGTTAATCTGAGACCAATTACATGTATAATGTGCCGTTTGTGCTCTCATATTACTGCGATTCATAAAAATAAATATAAAAGAACCTCATCTGCATACAAAACATGTGGTGAACACAACGTATGTGAATAAGTTTAACAATACTATAACTACATTGGGATTATTCCAGTTAGGTGTCAAGTTAGTTAGGAATGCATAGAGATTTTAAAGAAAAAATAAATAATAGAACTATTAGAAATTGTTATGAAATACTTCAACATGAGGCAATATTATTGAGTTCAGTTCATGAAATGTTTGTTTTAATGATCTGATGGGCATTTTACAATAGTGTTGGTGAATACTGTAAGCTGTCATTTGTAAATGGGAAATCATTACACAGCAGTGGAAATGATTAGTAATCAACTAGAAATCATTTACTTTGGTGCATTTTAGTGATTGCATACATGACAGAAGTGTAGTGATTCAGATTTAAAGTACTGAAGTGGTAAGGATGTTTTGTTGGTTCAATATACATCTTTACTGGGAGATTCCAGAGTGTTACAGATAAATGAGAATTGACAGTATTATGATTACAAGAGTGTGGTAGAGGCTAATAAAAGGGTGAATGTGTTAACAAACTCCTTTCTTTACTACTGTGAATGTATTCATGTTGCTGCAAGTATTTACTTCAGCACAACTTTACTTGGCTGAACTCTGCATGTGTATATAATTATGGAAATGGCATGCTTTTATTGCTGTGTTTGAGATTTTTTTGCAAGACTGTGGCATTTTTGTGCAGTAATGATTTAGAAAAATGGGTTAAGGCAGAGAAAGGACAACTTAAATCATTTTTACAGGGTCATCAATCGAAACAGCTAAGCTAATAGCAAGTTTGTGGATTGCAAAGTACATATGAGAAGTATGGCAATACTTTTTACAACAAATCTGAGGATGACACTGAAATTTATCTAAATCACAAGTGGGTAAAAGAAGACTTCATTAACATACATTGTTTTACATTGTATCTCATTTATATCTCATTACATCCTAATTTACTTGTGCTTATTCACTGACATTTTTCATTAATTTAAGTGGCCTCTATGAATTGCAGCTTAGCTACCTCATTCGCAGACAGCGAGGGTGGCCCTAAAGTGTGTGTGCAATTTACAATGAATACAGCTGTATGTGGCCAAGCATACATTGATTATTACTGTTTGGATCAGTGGCTTGCTATGAAAGATTGGGGAGAAAGTAGGTAGATAATTTGAACTTTGCATTGTTTCAGTACTCTGGAATTGTAGTATCTTAGTAATATGTACCTATAGGTAATTTTCCAAAAGTTAAATGCTTTTGTATTTTTTCACGTACATCTGTTGATGCAAGTGATATACAAGCTATGGTTATTGAGATGCATAATGGTATTTGAATTAGTAGTTACTTTGAAGAGCCATCTGTTAGGTTTATATTAGCCTGAAGCTAAGTGAAATTATAATTGTTCTTAACATTATAGAACTTCCTACATGTACTGCAGGCTGGTCTTCAAGGAACTCAAAGTAGTTTTTCATAATAAAATATGATAGTGGTTATGTAAGTTTTAGACAAGTTCCTGGGATGGGCCTTATCACATGATTGCCTGCTGTTCAAATGTATTCTTAATAACATGTGGTTCTACAATGTCTATCTATCTATCTATCTATCTATCTATCTATCTATCTATCTATCTATCTATTTTTTCCATGTATTTTTGTTTGTTTTTGAACAGTGTTATGGAAGAGTTGCAGTGGAACTGTTATTTTGTTTGTTAGGCTGGATGGGTAAGATTGTTACTTATTATATAGTTTGTTACTCCTGACATCCTAATTATTCTTCATGCCATTGATATGATTGGTTATTCATGCAGGAGTGTGAGTTAAAGTAGAATTTACTCATAAATGCTTTTGTGCTATCATATAAGGATCAATGTTATGATCAAAAGAGTGTGAATTTTACCATAAACATGTTTTATTTTTGCCATTCACTATCATTATCATAGTATGATATTGCTACTGAGGTCATTTTGTCTATTTTTACTTGCAATTATTTGTGAAGGAATGAGATTTCATTAGGAGCTTCTGCATGCTGAGTGTCCAAGCTGTTACTATATAAAGCAAACCCTAACCTAGATGTATTTAAGCCATAACCTAAATCTGCTTCTTAAATGATAGTAGGATCTTACACTTGGGTACATATGCAGGAAAAGGAGCATTAAACAGCATCAAATGTTTAGATAATATAAATTCATCAGACTAAAATGCTTGCAAGAAACACTGAATTGTTTTCCAACTTTACTGAAGTTTCAGTGTGGAATTTTTTGGTAATGCTGATGTGAGGTGCCTACAGAATTAATGTTGAAGCATGTAGTCTAGTTGGGCAATGTTATTGTTTGGATCAAAGGGAATGTGTAAATGAATATGCATTTTCTTCAATATTTTGGCAGATAGAGAAACTTCACTGACTGTTGAAAATAATGATATGGGATAATGTTGTAGGTGATGATTGTTATAGAAGTTTAAGGTTGTAGAGTCATAGCAGGTCATGATTGTGGTTACTCTGGGAGGATGTAGGTGAATTGGAGGAGCTACTTTATTTTTTATTTTTAGCTGATGCCAGAAAGGCAATATTTTGAAAACAGGATTGTTTTAATTAAGTGAAGAACTTTGGGGCTAAAACCCTTGTAAAAGTTTTAATATATTGTGTTTAGTTATATTATGGTGGGTGGGTTAGATGAATCACTGAATATAAAGATGATTTTGAGAGGGCATGCTTCATCAATTTATACAGCTTTGAAGTTTTGTTTGCATATGTTGGGATTAATGAAGATGAAGTGTATTTCAGTGCTGGTGAAGTTCATGACATTAGGCTGTTTTATTGCTCATGATGTTGATACTCGTTAGAGTGGCGGGGGGTTTATTGCCTGAAACAGTGATATGTACGTAGAGTACTTGCATTGCTACACTTTTAATAGATTTCATTAGAGCACTAGCATGGTGTCCTGCGGGAATTTAATATGAGTGTTAAAATATTACTTCCATTTTTGGTTTGTGTATTTCCTACCAGGACAAGGTTGCAAGTTAAAGGTGACTGCTGAGTATAACTTTCAGTACTATATGAGGAAGTAAAATGGTGAAGGTTGATATATGAATTGACTGACACATTAAAGGAAGTGACCCTTTGTGCTATAACGAATTACTGCAGTCATGCTGAACTTCTGAAACTATTTAATCATTGCTAACTTTGTATATTTTACTCCCATGTTTATATGATGATTTGAACAAAGTGTACTTTTACATGATCATAACCATGGGAGTTTATTACTGTCTTCTGTAAGTAGTATGCTTCTGCTTAATGTGTTTTTTCTTTTTTTGTCATAGGTTTATACTAAACTAATAACTGGAAGTGTAGTTGGCTCAACTAGCGTCGTGTGCTGATACCATTCTTTACCGCTCCTTACTATGTGAAGATGATCGCTACTTTGTAGTAAACTGGCTTATTAAAGATCTGTGCTCCCCAACTCTTCCAGTGAAGAGCATTGAAAAACAAATACGTTCCTTCTACTGGCACATCAGCCAGGTGGCCAAATGCACAACAGGCCCCCTCCCTCCTGCATAGACATGAAGGTTCCATTTCTGTGCCTTGCGTCACCCCTCCTCCATTTTATTAAAATAATAATAATAACAATATTGTTTTTCTTCTTATAAACTGTAACAAACCGTATGCTAAAAATAAACAAACAGTTGCTACACTTTAAACTCTATTTGCATGGAGCACTACAGCAATCATGTTTTACTTAAAAAAATCTTCATATAAACTACCTAATAATCTTCTTATAGATTGCACCTTGCCTGCACGGAGCACTAGGCACTCAAGTTTTACTTAAAAAAAATTGTTGTAACAAACTGTAGCAAACTGTTTCATACTTATAGTAGCAAACAGTTTCTACAGTTTATATCCTGTCTGCAAGGAGCACTACAGTGCTCAAGTATTAGTTAAAAAAGTTTATTTTTTATTCACTTTTAAACTGTAGCAAACTGCTTACTACAATATGGCGAGCAGCTGCTGCAGTTTAGACCATGCACGGAGAGCTACAGTACTCAAGTTTGACCACAAATACAATACCAGTTTCTAAAGGCTGGTATTCTATTAGAGATCCTGATCAGCTGCCCACCCCAAATACTTTGCACCCAAGAAAATTGCCCCTCTTGCCCTATCCCAGCTACAATACTGCTAATGACCACCTGAGTCTTTATAAGCCTAGTTGTTCAACCCCAACGAAAGCCAAAACCAGTTTTGTCCCCAAGTACCTTGAACTCCTGTGTAGTGCTGTTTGCTTCTAAGGAGGTATGGTTATGGAGGGGTATATTAATTGGGGATTAATTTGCTTACTTTCAACCTCTGTCCATCAGAGACATGGGGGCAGACTAGGGGTGAATTTGCAATTTCCCATCCAATGATCAAGGTTTTGTTTGAATAGGGTCAGGGATGAACTCCACTTCACTTGGAGGGAAAGCTTATTCCATGGTGTGGGGATCCTTTAAGTCATATATTGATCTCTCCAGCATATTCTGTTTATGTCACAGACAAAGTTGAGGTCCTTTAATCTAGTGTTTCTGGTGCCAGTGCTGTTTGTTTTGCGGATGTGAAAGAGATCCATCAAACGTGGATCTGAGAACACCTTTCATGCCAGGCATAGATCGCCTTCCAATCGCCTGTAGGAGACTGAGTACAGACTAATGCCTTAAGGCAAACTGCATTGGACAGGGATTAGATTCATGCCAAAGCGGGCTTTGTACTCAATGATGGGTCTGATAAGGGCTGAGTAAAGTAGTAGTATAACTTTACTGGACCTGGGTGCATACTCTTGCTTATGAGTTGGGTGATACAAAATGATTTTCTTACTATCTTGGCTATGTGTTGGTTGAAGGACAAGATTACTCTCTAAATATGCTCCCTAAACCCTAACTATGGGATCATCTCTTAAGGATGTTTTATCATTGGAGTAATTAGCTTGGATGGATTATTTCCTAAAGGGCACTATAATGCATTTCTTCATGTTGAGTTCTATTGGCACCAGTCATTTGTTTGTGTTAGACCCCTTGTAGAATGCTAGTGTCGTGGGAGGAATCTATTGTAGCTCCCAATTTACAGCCATTTGTGACCTTGGTGATCCAGAAGCCTTTGACATTATTCTTGACTTTCAGGAAGTAGATGTCAAACATGAATGAGCCCAACATGGGGCCCTGGGATACTCTGCTGGTGAGTGGTCTTCTAGTGGAGGTGATCTCACCAATCGGTCCTATCTGTGTGCCAGACAGCAATCCAGCAAATTATGTAGGGCCTTATGTCTTGTTCTGAGAATTTGTCAGAAATAACTGAGTGAATTATTGTACTGAATGTCTTGGCCATGTCAAGGTAGGCAGTTTGTATCATTTTCTGCTCATCCATAGCGTAGGCGACCCTGTCAAAAGAAGTCTACCAGGATGAGTAGGCAAGACCTTCTCTTAAAGCCAAACTGGGATGGGTTTAGTATCTATAGGTTGTCAATATCCTGATCATTTCCATGATAATTCTTTCAGTGGCTTTGTATATTAGACTTATCAGACTGATTAGCCTGTAGTTCCCAGGATAAGTTGATGGCCCACCCTTATGAAGAAGGACGACCATTGTGGCCCTCCATTCAACCGGCATGTAGCTTGTTTTGTGGCTGTTGTTGAACAGTGCCTCAAGTTGTCCTGCTAGGTCATGTTTTAGGCTATTTAGGAGGCAACCAGGGATATTTTGGAGATTCATTGAAACAGTCTTTTTGGCCTTAGTGAGCACCATCAGGATCTGCTACCTGTTAATATTTTTTTTGCGGAGTCAGATATGCTAGAAAGGATTTCACAGGGCATAGTGTGTGTGTGTGTGTGTGTGTGTGTGTGGGGGGGGGGGCTGATGTTAGAGCTAAATTTATCAGACAGTAGATTTGCTATGTGACCCTGGTCAGTAAAGGTTGTGCCATTTATGACCAGTTCTGCACACTACTGAGTGTTACCTTTAAGTTTCTTGGCATAGCTGAAGAAGGCTTTGTGATTGTCCTTAGCCTGGCAGGCTAAACTGACTTTGCAACTAGCATTGTTTGACTTTATTAAGCCTCTCAGTTTCTTGTTTTGTTGAATCAGAGAGCTCTTGTCTCTCCGAGACTTGATCGTTTTGATTTTGGCCATGAATTTCTCTTATGTTATATGCCCTGTTAAGGTAAGGATTCCATCAATGTTGTGTTTTTTTTTGTTATCTTTAGACTTACTTATTGCAAGTATGGCAGCCTCAATGCAGCCATTTACATGTTTGTACAGAGTTTCTGTGAATAAATCTACATAGGAAGCTGTGTTCATGGTGTTTGTGGGAGCAATGCATTTTGAACAGCCATTGCTTAATAGGATGTAGTTTGCTTTAGAATACCTCCTAACTGTTAAAGGTTTAATTGGATTTTCTTGGTTGATTTTTATTTAAAAGGAAACAGATTTGTGGTCTGACCTCACTAATGTGAATGTGATACATGGGAGGGTGCAATGCACCCCCATGTTGTGAGTACTAACTAGGTAAGTAAGTTTGATCCTCTTGTTGGAGTGCACACTATCTGCTCCAGTGTGATTGTGTTGATAATGTCAAGGAAACATAGTGCTTGTGAGTTAGAGGCAGTGTACATTTCCCAGTCTGTAGTGGGGTACTTAAAGTCTCCCATGAATAAGGTATTTGGATGGATAGATGGAAAGTGCCTTTCATAGGTATAGATAAGAGTTGTGAGCATCGTGGGTCACAGAGTGTGAGCTGTAGCTGCCCAGACATGGTAAAAAACCTTGTCTATGGAGATTTGGACATGGATGAGCTCCAGGACATCATCCTGTTTAACCAAGATGGAGTTGTATTTGTTGTTAACATGGATTGAGACACCTTCACCTTTAGCCCTTGTTGGTGCTGCTGTTGGCCTAAATGTGTGGAAGGCACTGTTACCTTGTACTGCAGGACTACTTTTTGTGGCTTTAAACCAAGTCTCTGTAACAGTATAGATGTTCACATTCTCTAGAGTGAGGAAAGGTTGTAGGGTATGGAGTTTCTTGTTTAAGGCTCCTAGAATTGAGCAGATGCACCTTAAGATTGAGATATTTTATCTATCTATCTATCTATCTATCTATCTATCTATCTATCTATCTATCTATTTATTTTTGCCATGTTGGTAGTTTTATTTTTCCATTGCCTAAAAAGGCTCAAAGGGGGTGGATAAAGTTTTAGCCAATATCTGAAAACCCAGGGGGACAGGTGCAGACCATCTATAGCAAAGCAACATGCCTTCCCCCCTTGTTGATAGATATTGAATTCCCCCGGAGTGATAACATAAACTAAGCCAGTTATTAAAATCAATCATTTTCAGTTCATGCTTTGACATCATCCTTGATGATGGTATAATGCTCTTCTGCACAAGGCAAAGAGCTCTCTGTGACACATATTCAGAGAGATCCACAATGTCTTTTTTCATGTAGACCAGTGAGGTATTTCTCAGGTTCTTTGTACACACATTGCCTATGATAAAATCATGTTGGTACCTATAGTGTAAATGACTTGAGTACATGTGTAATATTGTGAATGCATGCTTGATATTGTCGATCCATGGGTGATATTGCCAATGCTATCTCCAGATAGGCAACTAATCGTTATTATCTCCTTGTACACCCTGGTAAGAGGGCATCTGTGTATCGTGCAATAGAATCTGCTATGGCAAGAATACTAGGTAAAGTGTTTGCATGTCTTATGGGTTTGTTCTTGGGAGATAACTGAGTGCATGCTTGTGTGTGGTGGTAGGTTTTATTTTTGGTGTGTGCATTAGTGATTGCTGAGGATAGGTGTTGCCATTATTTCAACTTAGGAAGTCTTTGAGGTTTGGGAAATTTTCTTTTTAAGTACCTCAGTATATGAAGGTCTATGTGTGTAGTGAGTGGTATGCATGAATGATGTACTGTTTGTGTTCTTGACAGCCTTGTTTGTAAGCAAGATTTTTGCCTCCAAGGAAGTTATGTATGTACATCTCTCTCATATGGTATTAGTTTATTTAAAGTTTCAACTCACAGAATTTAAACAAACCAGATAAAACAAAAAACGCGAACTAAACCAATAAGAGCGATAGTTACCAGGTTTATTTAGCGTTAAAACAAAAATGTGTAGAACACGCTTTCGGTAAAGACTGTGCTTCACCTTCATCAGAATACAAAATACAAAGTATCAAATGTAAAATACTACGCTTTTAAGTTGTTACCAAAAGGCAATTAAGAAAGTCACTTGCCTTCTACTAGAAGGCATGAAAAACCTGGCGTTCATTAACCTGTAATTTAAGCATTTCATTTAAAGAACTTTGTGCAAGAATGTATTTAAAAGTATATTTAAAAATAATAAAAAATCTCCTTTTCAAGCTTGTAAATAAAATAGAATGTGTATATTAAACACACCTATCATACCACACTTGATTAAAACATGCCCTTGTATATTAACTCGTAACTACATCCAGCAGCCGAGATATTTAATGCCAGTATGAATGGAAAACATTATCAATAACTTACAAAATCAATTATTAAACCTAAAAAATTTTTTTTATTTCTTTATTTATTTACTTAGTTTGCTTAATTATTTAGGATAGTATTTAAAATTTTTATTCATAAATGTCACATGTTTTAAATATTTCAATAATTTGATCATTTTAAATGTTAGAAATATATAATTTCTTATGAAATACATTATGTAAATCCTAATGTGTTTCAATAATGAAAAATTAAGAAATATAAATTATTAAACTTTTGCACATAAATTAGCTATAAATTTCTCAAATTTATATAAAAGAGGGATATGAAAATTAAATCTAGTATTTTTTGTATGTGTGTGTATGTAGTACCTAATACTAAAAAACCTAAAATTAATAAAATATAGAATACTGTAATATTGATTTTATATTAAAATATTATAATAATATAATGTACATATTTCTTATAGCCTCTTAAGAGCTAGCAATTTAAGAATACATTTAATTGATATGTAATCATTTAAGCCAGGATAGGCGCTTGCAGTAGTTCTAATTTGCCACATTAACTCATCTATCTCAAGTACGCTATTAGTAAGAAGGACACTAATAATGCCCTAGCAAAACATATACTAATCACAACTTTAAGTTTGTTATCTTACATCAAAGAACACATGACCCAAGAGGTAGGCCATGGCAGTTAACCCTCGAGATAGATGAGTTAATGTGGCAAATTAGAACTACTGCAAGCGCCTATCCTGGCTTAAATGATTACATATCAATTAAATGTATTCTTAAACTGCTAGCTCTTAAGAGGCTATAAAAAATATGTACATTATATTATTATAATATTTTAATATAAAATCAATATTACAGTATTCTATATTTTATTAATTTTAGGTTTTTTAGTATTAGGTACTACATACACACACATACAAAAAATACTAGATTTAATTTTCATATCCCTCTTTTATATAAATTTGAGAAATTTATAGCTAATTTATGTGCAAAAGTTTAATAATTTATATTTATTAATTTTTCATTATTGAAACACGTTAGGATTTACATAATGTATTTCATAAGAAATTATATATTTCTAACATTTAAAATGATCAAATTATTGAAATATTTAAAACATGTGACATTTATGAATACAAATTTTAAATACTATCCTAAATAATTAAGCAAACTAAGTAAATAAATAAAGAAATAAAAAAATTTTTTTAGGTTTAATAATTGATTTTGTAAGTTATTGATAATGTTTTCCATTCATACTGGCATTAAATATCTCGGCTGCTGGATGTAGTTACGAGTTAATATACAAGGGCATGTTTTAGTCGAGTGTGGTATGATAGGTGTGTTTAATATACACATTCTATTTTATTTACAGGCTTGAAAAGGAGATTTTTTATTATTTTTAAATATACTTTTAAATACATTCTTGCACAAAGTTCTTTAAATGAAATGCTTAAATTACAGGTTAATGAACACCAGGTTTTTCATGCCTTCTAGTAGAAGGGAAGTGACGTTCTTAATTGCCTTTTGGTAACAACTTAAAAGCATAGTATTTTACATTTGATACTTTGTATTTTGTATTCTGATGAATGTGAAGCACAGTCTTTACCGAAAGCGTGTTCTACACATTTTTGTTTTAATGCTAAATAAACCTGGTAACTATCGCTCTTATTGGTTTAGTTCGCGTTTTTTTGTTTTATCTGGTTTATTTAAAGTTTAAAAGGTTGTCTGAGTATATAGTTACTGCATTGTCTCAGATGCTTATATCTACCAAGCTGGCCTTAGAGACATTAGGAAATTGTATATTCATGTTGTCACGACTTCCATTAGGGTTGGGCTGCTATGGTTTAGGGACTTGGTTTTGCAGGGTTAATGCTAGATGTAGGATAGTGTTATGATCTGGTATTAGTGCTGTTCAATGCACTAACTAGCTTCCCAGAAAATCTTTTTGAGTTTCAGGCTAAAGTCCTAAATATTAGCTTTATAGGTAAATTTTACAAACTAAGTGTTTGCTACTATACAGGACACTGATAACTGCCACTGTGGAGTGAATAGCATGACATGTATGCAGTTAATTTATAGCAGATCGAATCAAAGACCTGAAAACTAACCTTCTGTCCTCTGGTCAATACATGACTACATTTTGAATTCCCTGGAGTGTTTCCCAACCCAGACAGACCAAGTAAACACCTTCTACTACAAGATGGATGAGCCTGGAATTTCTTGATGTAAAGGTACAGCAAAAGTACCTCTCAGGTGAAGATGAAAACAAAACAAGTATGTCCCTAAAAAGCCCTCTAGCTTATGTAACACTCTTGCTTTAATCCTTTCTGTGTGTTTCCCAACTCAGAAAGACCAGGCTACCTTTCTACTGCTACTAGAATTGCAGTCCAAGTCTTTTTTTTTCAAACAAGAACCATCTTTGTTGAGTTATCACTTATGACATAGGCAATTATACATTCATATAAATGAAAACAAAAAATATTGACATCACATATAATTTTATGTACAGTCATTGTCAATCAAACATTAAATAGCTCAACCAATTCCTGCCTTCCCTTAAAACGTATTCCTCCTCCAAACATTTTCTACATGTATTTTTCCCAAAATCCCCATTTTTCTGTATAATTTGCTCTTACCCTTTTCTAAATATCCCACTTCCATTCCTTTTATCTCTGTAACTCTAGTCACAATTTCTAGTAGATTTGATTTAGACTTCGATTTCTATTTTCTTGTAACTGCCTTTTGGCAGCTACCACAAATAAACCAAGCAAGGCTTTACTTGGCAATTCCAATTCTGTATCACACCTCAAAAAATCATTTTCTTAGTTACACCAACTTGCTCACCCAGTATTTTTGGCTGAGTAGACTGCAGGAAATTTTTAAGTCTACCAACTCATTACACTCCCAAATGTTTCTAATTACCTCTGTCTTTCTCATTATACTTCCAACATTTGAAATCTACCTGAGGAAAACATCTTTGGAGTCTACTTGGGGTATAAAAACACATATGCAAAGACTTCTAAGCAAAGATCCTAAATCTTCAAGACTTTTCTTATTTGGGAGCCATATATATATCCTCCTATTGTTTCTTTGTGAATTGCTTATCCAATCTCTCGCCCCAATCCTTTCTAATCTCTTCTGATTGATTCCTGTAGTTATCATGCGATATTTTTTATGCTGCACTAATTATCCCTTTTTAACAGCATCTTCTGTTCTAGATTAAATTATACCAGTGGTGCTTTTTCACCCAATACACCCCAATTTCTTTCTCTTGGTCTATACTATGATATCAATCCTTGATAGGGAAGACAGTCTTGATCCAACAGTCCATTCTATTGCCTTTCCCTCTCTAGTTATTTACTCTCAATACCTTGGTTCCTTTGCCAGCTCTCTCCAGTAAATTTTAGATCCCTTTTGCCTATTCCCTGTACCCCTAATTGCAGTCTAACCCTATCGTCAGAATCTCATTTCTCCATTCCTATGTAGGTTTAGTTCTTAGAATGCTTTCTGCTACTTTATGAATATAATATCATGTATGGTTATTGTTATTCTTCTTAAGGATATGTATCCAAAATCCCAGTCTCCCATTATTTCTTGAGCCCCTCCCCCCATTTCATCATTATCCCTTTCCATTTTGAATTATATCTTTCTGCTTCTTCTATGTATAGGAGCCTTAACTGTATAGCTCTGAATTACCCCTTCAAATCAGGTAGTACCATAATACCTTATTCTGTTGGAACAATCAACCTATCCCCGACACTTACCCTCTTCTCCTCCCAGATAAAATCCTTTAACTGTTTATTAATTGTTATCTACAACTTCGCCTCTGGTTGATAAAAATATGCCTGACCTGAGTATAAAACTAAAGGGACTAAAAACATTTTCTTGATTACCATATTGATTATATCCTTGAATTTCTGAGTCCCTTATTTTCTTGACCAATGGTTCTAAGTATAACACAAATAACAAAGGAGAAACAAGGCACCCTTGCCTGATTTCTCTTTTCAAACAGAATCAGAGAGGATCCCCCCACCACTTTAATTTTCTCCTCGGATTCCTCATATAGCTTCATAGTCAGCCTTATTATTTTGTCAGGGAATGCACATTTTTCCATTGACATACTCAAAAAATCCCAGCTTACTCTGTCAAATGCTTTCTCTGCATCAAAACCCAGCTGCAACAGGAGTGTTTTCTTTCATTCTGCTTTTGGATCATCATTGTTCCATTAATGCTGTCAAATATTTGTCTCCCCTCCACAAAACCATATTTATCTATATCTATCAATTTTGGCAATACCTTTGCCATTCTTTTAGTCATTATAGACATAAGACACTTTATAATCATGGTTTAGAATTGAAATGGGCCTATGTGAAACTGGATCTAATGGGTCTTTACAAACTTTAGGCATTACAGACACCACAGATTTCTTCCAGGATATTGGTTCTTATCATCCTTTTAAAATACCGTTAAAACTTTTCAGATCTCTATCACTTTCTTCCCTCCTAGCTTGCAGACTTCCACAGGAATGTCATCTATTTCTGGAGATTTTCCTGTAGATTAGTTATGCATCACCTTTTTATCTCATCTCCTCCTATCTAACGGTTAGTTATTATTTAATATGTACACATTGCTAACTTTATTTTTTCTCACAGTGATCTTCACTGAAATGCATGTGTTTTTCTTTTTGAACCTGTATCTACTAGAAAACTGTATTAAATACTACTTTGCATAGACTAACTAGAATATATATATTCTGCATCTTACTGCATGTATACTATTGTACTATCTAATTATTGTATATTGCTTTATTTCTGTGGAGCTTTTCTCCCCAGGCCTCTGCTGAAAATGGGCTTCTGGCCCAGTCGGACTTTCCCGGTAAACAAATGTAAATAAATAAATAATTGAGCCTCATCTACCTCTAACCTTGGCATATTTAATTCTTCTATAAACATTTCCATTCATACTTTTTCTAGATTTCCACCTTTCTCTGCTTTATACAGATTTTCATGAAATTTGCAAAATAGTTCTAATACCGCTACAGGATCTCTGGTTGTTTTCCATGTTATAGGCTCCCTAAGCTTGGCAATGACCCTTTCTACTTTCTGTTGCTTGAGTCATTATGCTAAAATAATTTCTAATCTGGAGTTATTATCAAAAAAAATAGTTGCTTAACAGAAGTCTTTCTAAACTCATACATGTTATTGAGGCAGTCCCTTATTTTATCTTTAACACTCTGCAATTGTGCCTCTTCTGAATATTCTGAGTCTAGCAAATAAAGTTACTGAGCTGCACTCTTGGATAGCTCACAATACCCCTCACATCCTCTCCCAATCTGAAACCTGGCTCAAGCCACAAATCTCAACTAGTGAAATACTCCCCACCAGGTTATAATATCTTCCGATCTGATAGACCTGTAAAAAAAGGGGGTGGCGTGGACATCCTCTACTCAAACAACCTTAACCTCTCACCTAACCCTTCCCCAATTCCTGACTTCCTCCAAGCTGCAATCATCATCCTTAACTGCCATCTGAATCCCCACAAAAAACTTGCAATTGCCTCTATCTACCTTCCTCCTGGTAACAATCTGCCCATTCTTGAAAACATCCTATCCTGGTTCTCCCACAACATACCATATGAGACACTTATCCTTGGTGATGTCAACACTGATTGGTCCAAACCACAACTGACTCCCCTCAACTCAGTATCCACCTACACGGCTTCCACCAACTTATAACATCTCCCACTCGCTTCCATAAAAATTCCACCTCCAGCTCCATCATAGACTGGATCCTTACCGATTCCCACCACCTTACCTGACTCCCTCAGTGATCATCTCCCTACCGCCATCTTAAGACACTACTCCCATATTCCTAAACCCCACCTTATCAAAGACTTTCAATTCATCCCAATTTAACTCCATTCTCCCACAACATAGATTGGTCCATCCTAAAACACCTCCCCCTAAACGATGCTGTAAGCACTTTCAATAGCATCTACATGAGTACTCTAAACTCCTTAGCTCCCTCTATTAAGATCAGGGTAAAATCAAATCATGCTCCCTGGCTCTCCAAGGAGACTAGGTCCCTTATGAAACAAAGAGATAGTGCTTGGAAAACCTGGACTAAAACTAAACAACCACCTTGTCTTCAAAAATACAGGCATCTGAGGTACCTTGCAAAAAAACATACAACTAATGACAAAAGGTTATACTATAGCTCTGCTCAGCTTAACAACAAATCCAATCCTCGAAAATTTTGGTCATCTCTCAACAACATCCCTTGTCCTGGAAAGCCCTCTAATCCCTCCCCATAACCTAACTCTTCCTCTCAGGAAACAGCTACCCTTCTGAATAAACACTTTATCTCTTCCATCCAAAATCTGGTAACCTCTAAGCCAAACTCTACTTTGTCACCCACCCCTCCAAGTCCCACTAACACAACTTTGTTTTCATTTGAGCCAGTTCCCATTACTTACATCAAATCTCTACTAATCAAGCTAAAAGCGTGCTCTCCTTCCACTGACAATCTATCTCCTACATTCTTCAAACTTGCTGCTGACTCAATTGCCTATCCTATATCTATACTAATTAATCGATCTATTCTGGAATCAACTGTCCCCATCGTTTGGAAATCTTTCTTTACTATCCCTCTTCATAAAGGTGGAAACTCCACTGAACCCTCAAACTACTGACCCATTGCCATTCTGTCCCCCCTCTCCAAGATATTAGAAAAATGTATTCAGTCGCAGCTTCTCAATCACCTCCTCATGCACCACTTACTTACCCTTACCCAACATGAATTTTGTCCTCACCACAGCACCACCACTGCCCTCCTCTCCTTTGCTCATATCATTGCAGAAGCCCTAGACAACAATAAACTCATTTCCTGTCTCTTCCTAGATCTCTCCAAAGCCTTCAATACTGTCTCTTATCCTCTACTACTATCCAAACTTGCAAATCTCCATTTATCCCCCTTTTCACTTGCCTGGTTTAATAGTTACCTATCTGGCAGGGAACAATCTGTCAAATGGCTCTCATCCTCCTCACCTTTCCTTTCCATCTCCACTGGTGTTTCCCATGGCTCCATCTTGGGACCCCTTTTATTTAACATCTTCACCAATGATCTTTACACCTCATGCAAAAAATCCTCCCTTATTCAGTATGCCAATGACTCTACTCATATCCATCTCAAATAACATTCCTGAACTACACTCCCTGACCCAACAACCCCTACTATCCACTGAACAATGGCTCTCTTACAACCTACTGATCCTAAATCCCAAAAAGACCAAACTCCTACTTTTCTTTCCCCATTCTCTTTCCCATCACAAAACCTCCTTTTTTATTACATCTTCTAACAATACAACTATCCAACCTGACACCCACACAAAACTTCTAGGGGTCATTATCGATGACGAACTAAAGTTCAACCTACACATACTCCAGTGTATAAAAAAAACAAACCAGAAACTAGGTCTGCTGTATCGGAACAAAAAATTCCTAACCCCTGAATCTAGACTTACCCTGGGCCAGGCACTCCTACTCCCCTCCCTCTTATACGCTGCCCCAGTTCTTACCAATATCCAGGCCTCCACTCTAAACAAACTCCAACAGACTTACCATAAAATAGCCAGATTCATTACTACAGTACAACTCACACCACTGCATTTCTTTAAACTCTCTTCAATGGTTTGAACTTTCCCAATTTCTGCTATCTTATCAGTTTCATATGCTAAACTCTATTCTTTATAAAACATCCTTCTGTCCATCTCTGTCTTCCTTAGTCTCCTTCTACATCCCATCCCAGACCCTCCATACTTCTAATCAACAATTACTTGATGTCTACCACCCACAAAGGTCAGTAGGCAAACTACTCTACAAACACTCCCTTGTCCATGCTTGGAACAAACTTCCCCTTGACTTACGTTCAATCTCCTATACCTCACACTTTAAAAATTAACTAAAAGCTTATTTTCTCAATTCCAGGACCTGCCCTTGCCATGATCCCACCTAATCTTCCTTCCCTTTATGTACCCTCAAAAGGTCCATACTTAGTACCTCATTACACCTCTCTCTCCAATGTGCCTACTATGCAGTTGCATAATTTTATACAAACAAAAAATATATATATTGTTAACCTATTGAACTATATCAATGTAAAATTGTTACTAAGTTTCTTTTTAATGCAACTTTAACTTTGTGCATGTAACCCAACATATGTGAATCATTTTGCTATAACTGCTATTATATCAATATTGTTTAAAATTGTACTTGTTTAAAAATTTACTGCTGGAGCTTTTCTCCTCGGGTCTCCACTGAAAATGGGCCATAAGCCCAGTTGGACAAACCTGGTTAACAAATGTCAATAAATCAATAAATAAATAAATAAATAAAATAAATAATTCTTGCTCTGTGAGGTTCACTCTGTTGTGCAATAATTTAACCTTTGTCAGTTTAAATAATCCTTGTTGCTTCTTAACCATATTTCTGCTCTATTTTTAAACTCAACCTTCATTTTATCTCACTCCCTAGTTATATATTTCTGAAGAAATTGTTATCTTCTCTAATAACTCCCAAATAATTTCTACTACCCATTCCTTAAATTCTCTCTGTTTAACAGATAGAGGAGGAACTGCCAGTGTCTAATTTTTATTTCATTACCCTGCATTGTTATTTTAGTCATTATTAGCCCATGATCTTAAATAGTTATTGTATGCATATTAGAAATTTCAATTTAATACACATGTTCCTGTGAAATCTAATTTCTGTCTAGCGGGCTCCTATTGTTGAATTCACATCTTTTGTACCAAATATTTTCAGACATTTCTTCAGAAATGTACCAGTTTTTGTTATATTTTTGCTTCTAGTTCCCCCAGATACTTCCTCACTGTTGCAAATCAAATTCCAGGCTCTACCTGTAAGTAATATTCCCTGCTAAAAGTTGATTATTTCTCTCAGAATTTCTTAAGCTCCATTGTTGCAGTTTTAGGTGAAATAAAAACATGCCAGCATAATCCACCTGCCTTACCAGTAGCACATTACTATTACAAATCTACTATTATTATATTTTACCTCTTCTATCTCTATTGGAGCTCCTGTAGCAATTAATATAAGTATTTTCCTCTTCCTTTGCACCAGATATTCTGCTGAATAACCATCCTGAAACTATTTCTTTATCAAATTCATATGCTCAGTTCTTTCCAAATAAGTCTCCTGTAGCATAACTATTTGCACTTTGCATGTCTTAATATAGTTCACTACTCTATTTTTATATACATGTGAGACCATTCACATTCAAAAATAATATAAAAAGTATTGCTATTATGATAAGAAGTTATTATTCTCACCTGTTATGTATAACAGCTTTTTATAAAATGCCTAGTTTCAGTTTTTCTGTTACTTGCATACACCAATGTTTGGTAGGTTGATCTTTTATACAGTTGTTTCTTTTCATAACCATTTGAACCTATGCCACATCTTACAATACTTTTTGTTTTAATGAAACCCTCAAAACAAACACACCCAGAACACCCTATAATACTAACACACAAAACTGTATACATCTTCAAACAATGAAATTTAACCCTCATAATAGGGACATTTGTCTCAGATTGACAGCTATACTCATAGGCTTTAAATGACCTATAATGAGGGTTATTCATGCTAAAATGCATGGTCCAGCCTATGCTTCTACTTACACTAAGTGCTATCTGTTTTTGTCTTATCTTTATTCCTCTCACAGATATCAAAAACAACTGAAATGCTTTCAGAAAACATTATCTTTTGCCATTGAAAGAAAAAAGTTTTTTGTTTTTATTGCCCTTATCAGCATGTCTCCAGAGAAACATAAGAATCAGATATGCATTGCCTTCAACTACAAGCCTCTCATGTTGCACTGTGAAAATTTGTTTGCTAAAGGAAAACTTCTCATTACATTCAATATTCTTTTATTTGCTTCCACTTAAAAAACCTATTAGATCAAATATATAAAACAAACTACTGGAACCAGAAAAACAAAACATGGACTATAAAGACTTCTCTTCCCTTGCAGTAAGAAGCAAAAGCAATGAAAACAGTTGATGAAACCAATGATGTTAGATCAGGCCTTAATCCAGTCATTCATCTAGGGAAAAGCAAGAAAAAGCAAATCAGTTTTACTTATATTGTGCTCTTTTGTCCAGGCTTTCTTCTCTTTTTATATTGCAGTGCCTACATTTTTTAAAATAGAACAAGAAGAAAGAAAGAAAGAAAGAAAGAAAGAAAGAAAGAAAGAAAGAAAGAAAGAAAGAAAGAAGGGGGAAATGGCAAATGTTTACTTTAGTACCCCTATTTCACCACAAAAATAACCGAAAAAACTTTCTTATATAACATGCAGTATTTATGTTTTATAAAAATACTGCTAAAATATTTTTTTACAGTTACTTCTTTCCATCCTCTACCTTTCTCCTTAATGTTCTAAATATTAATGACATGAAGTAGGGTAGATGATTTGGAGTCCTCTACAAGTTTAATAAAGTCAAAAATGTGCAATATTTCCTGGTTTGTTGCTCTGCCATATTTCACAAATATGATTGATTCTTTGTAATCTCACAAATATTCATTAATTTCAGAGTGAGTGGCTGTTTTTCTTCCTGTTGATCTCCATCTCCCAACCCCAGTCTCTGGTTCATTTCCAATGTACTCCTGGTTCTTCTAGTCAACTCCTTTGATTTTTTTTCTGTCGCTCAAGCATTTAACTTTGGAACATTGGAAAAACTGTCATTGATGTAGTTTATCTATTAGCTTTCTTATCAAAAGAATAAGAAGCAGAATCTCCTTCTGCTAGATAGCTCACTTATTGTTGGCCAAACTTTTATATTTCCTCCTTAGCACATTTTGCATGAAAAAAATAAACTTTGACTCTCCAGGAAAATATTATGAAGATAACGGGATACAGCAGCTTGAATCTCTCAACATTTCCTGATTGTTGGAATAAATTTACTCCACTTCTGCCTGATGCACTGTACTGTTTACAACTTTGAATACTTTGTCCTTCTGCCACAGTTTTGTCAGAATCACTTCTTTCTGCTGGTAAGAATGCATCTTTACTATTAGAGGTCTTGGCTGCTTTCTAGTGGCCAGGTTTGGAGCACACACATAATGTTCCCTTTCAATTAATAACTCCTGCTGTGGAATACCAGTCCAGCTGCTTATTTGTGCATTAAGAAAATTAAACAAGTCTGTCCCTTCCAGTTTCTCTGCTACAGCTGAGAATCTCAGGTCCCCCCCCCCAAGTGCTCTGTCCTCTATTTCTGCCATTTTTTAAACATCTCTTCTCAAGCTGTCTCATATTCAAGCAGCCTTTTCTTCATTTTAACCTCAGATTTTTGCAGATTTATTAGATCATCAGAATATATATTTAAAACATCTTCCATTTTTTCTAGCCTTTTGCTATTTGACTTGATGTATTCCTTCAGTGTTTCATTTATTTTAATCAGCTCTGAGCATATTTGACTTTATTTTTCCTCTAGATTATTGGAAGTCATGTCTTGCATCAAAGCTGGAACATGCACTGCTTTTTAATGAATAGCTGCAGGATTCTTTCCAGACAGTGCTTTCTCTCCATCTTTTGTATTTGATTTTCTTTCATATTCTCTAAATTTCATCTTCACTGGCATCCAGGCAGTATACTTTCTCACTGGTAACTGAAATTTACCTATAGAGACAAATTCACTGGCTGTGTTTTCTGAGTTTCTGTTTTCACACTGAGAGAGCTGAATTTAAGTTGTTAGTATTAATATGCAGCTATCTTTGAAGTTCACAGTCCAAGACTTCTTAATGTAAAAGCACACTTTGGTTAGCCAAAAGTAAAAGGTACCAATTAGCAACAATAAATAATTGGCAGTTTTAGCCCCCCACCCCCACCCCATGTGTTTCCCATCTCAGGCAGACCAGTCTATCTTTCTGATGCCACTAAATTTGCAGTCCTAATTTTTAATGTAAAAACACACACTATCACAAACAAATCAAGCAACAAACTACAACAAATAATTCTTGCTTAAGTTTACCTGTGTGTATTCCAACTCAGGAAGATCAGGCTACTTTCTACTGCCACAAAAATTGCAGTCCAAGTCTTCTTAATGGAAAAACATATTTTAGTTAGCCAAAGTAAACAGGTACTAGAAACCATACAACTAGCTACAAATAATTACAAGGTGATTCAAAGGCAGACAAGCCAGCAATGAGGAACACACACACACACACACACACACACACACACACACACACGCACGCACGCACGCACGCACGCACACACACACACACACACACACACACACACTTTAAGGCAATTTCAAAGTACACTAACAGTCCAAGTGGAGGACCTTCCACTATCATCTGTCACTACCCAGTAAGATGACCAGAGAAGATAAGACTGTGAGGTGCTTCCTAGGGATGGATATACAGAAGATGAGACTAGAAGGAGCTCCCAAGGCCAGATATACAGTAGGGGCAGGCAGCTCAAAAGCCACCAAGTTTTAAAGCACAACAGAAAAATGGTGGGTGGGAAAATTTCAAAAGAGAGATAGTAAAAATGCAATAAAATGATATCCTACTCGGAAATGGTTTAAACACCTAGGCAGAGCACAGAAACCACTTGAAAATAGTATACTGCAAAGCACTGCAACAGTATAAATGCCTTCAACTAATAACTTTATTTCAGATACAGAACAAATATAGGAGATTGCTTATCAAAAAAAAAAAAAAAAAAAAAAAAAAACAGGTTTGGACACATGTCCTTCCCTCATGTCAAAATCAGAAGGAGAAATCAGTTGACATAGATGTCCTAATATAATACTCTTCCAGAAATTGTTCTTGTCAGTATAAACTAGTGCATTCTGAAGATATTCATACAATAATTATTAATGTAGAAAGCTTATAGCACTGTTCTGACAATTGACTTGAGAAATGGCCACACATAGCAGAATGTTATTAAGCATCCCCTGACAATACTGAGGATTTGTCAGCTGTATTATCATCCTGTTTTAGCCATTATATGGTGTTTGTTGCTTACATTAAGATAAATTAACATATTTGAAGATGGCAGCTTGGTTTGGTCTGCAATTTGCTGTTGTAAGTTTATTTGGGTCACATATCACTCTACTGGTTATACGAGGCTTTAGGAAGGGCTTACCAAGCATAGAGTTTTTCTTTTCTAGCATCAAAAGCAGATAGCTCAACCTGAGTAATGGTAACAATTTTTGTTTGGTTTAACATTTAGGAATCATGCAGTTATTTATAATTATATCAGGTGTCACAGGCAACAATGATACTAAAATGTTAAGCAGCTAATAAGCAAGATGGACATGGTTGTAAGCTTTGCTTCAGAAAATACAGATTAGCGGTTGTTTCTTGAGATGATATTTATGCTAGACTCTGGGCATTACAATGCTTTTTTTTGCAAGTTTGTTCTTTGCTGGGTGTGGTGAACCTCATTGCCTTTTTTAAATATAGGAACCATGCAGTGTTTTATACCTGCAACAGATAATATCAGCAAAACCTCCTGTTAGCCAGGAGCTTAACATGTTAGTTGCATCTGGTGGCATGCTATTCTTTAAGGAAGACTGTTTGCATGTTTACTTTTTGGCATGGTATTTATACTGGATTACTTACCATGAAATGTTATTTACAAGTTTACAATTTTTTGGGAGATCTGTACTGCACTCCTTTAATCAGTTATGGGCTGAGAGAAGACTTCCACAGCTCTTCTCTTGAAAGTTCCACCATAATAAGCCAACTTCTCTGATTTTCCCTACCACCTACCTCAAATTTGCATAACATCCTATCTGTCCCCTTAAGACCCCAAATTCTTAGTTTGAAATTTGTTGTTTTGCATCCATCACATCTTTTTTTTAATCCTGACACTTAATTTAATTATCTATTAATCCCTCAGACTGAAAAATACCCTCCACCTCCCCCATGGTTTGCTAAACTGTATTATGTGCACTAATGTCCAATGCAATTTTATATTTTTATGTTACTGTAACAGGAACAAAAATCATGTCTTCATTTTCATCCTCTACTCTGAAGCTGTATATTTAATACTCTACTGCAATATACAATTATTACATAATAGAGCTTGTGGACATTCTTGCTTAATACTTGATTACATAGGTCTCTCTGTGAATCAATTTACCATAGGAAGCAACCCAAATAAAAGCTTTTCTTGAAGCATTGCTCTCATTAACTTCCTGATCCATGTGTACAGGTTACTTTATGAAGAGTTTAATGCCTTTATTCTTTAGACTTTCAGAAGCATTTAATGTAATCAAGAAAATGTTCATACCCCTCTATAACATATCTATAATTTTCTTAAAAGAACATGCATCTTCCTAATATCTCTCCCTTTTTCCAACATCTGCAAACATGTCTGTTTCTAGCTTTCTGGCTGCATAGAGCTTTAAATTAATAGTGTATGTTTGACATGTACAGACATTAAAGCTTTTAGACCCATGTGACAATATGAGGTATTGCCAGCTATGCCAGTTGAATTAGGGCAGTGGATGTGTAACATATGCCAGCATAGCTAGCTGGAGTTTTGTAAAGAATTATATGTCAGTTGTACATCAGACTGATTTGTACAGATGCTTGTATTGAAAATGTATTTGTAAAGTTGCTTGTGTTAAAAATGTACCAACAGTGGGTCTTGCTAAACAAAAAAAAGAAATACACCTATATGTAAGACTGTATTATAACTGTTGAAATTAATATTGTAACAGAGAATACTGGAAGAAAAGAGGTTAATCTCAGTCCAGCTAACTTTGAAAAATATTTTGAAATTAAATTACATGGTATAAGCCATAAAGGTTGTATCTCACAGGTCTGAATGCAGCCAGACATGCAATGTCTCTGAGAAGCCTAGCTTAGTAGCTCTGTAGGAAAAGTGGAAGTGTTAAAATTGTTTTATAGCTCCTAGATGCTATAACACATCTCATCAAAGCTATATTTGTGTGTATTATTAATACATATGTGCTAGATTTTGGTTCATTTGCTAGTAAAGGGGGGAAGTGTAAGAATCAGAAGTCAGATGACCAAAAGTATGTGATGTCATTCTGTAATCCAGTACAAAAATGATGTTTTATTACTAGATGAGAATGAAGTCTCAGTGCAGTCTGTTTTTGATACCTGACATAGAAGGACACTCAGCCAATTCATCTTGCCTTGCTTTAGTAAGTAACCAGGGAACAGTAATTCTTTAGATCAGTCAGGAAAATATAGCAAGATTAGTTAAGTACTGTTTTTCTATATCTGTGTGACTCTATCTATCTATGTTGTTTTAATATTTCCTGTAATTGAAACTCTGGTGCTTATTGCAAATTGATATTTAGTATTTTCATTTTCTTTTTATTATTTATTATTAAATATATTTAAATGTTTTCATTGTGGCTGTTCTTTTAGCGAATATTCTAACCTTTGGGAGTATCTACTGTGGCTGCTCCTGAAAGGCTTTCTATTTGGTCAACATTACCATTTGTAATAATATTAATTTTACTCAGTATAATTGGATACCCTTGTAAGAGCCTTGGAGTAGCTGGCTTTGGAGTCTCCTTGTGACAGTAACTACCTTATATTCTGGGCATAGGGGCATAGCTAGAAAATCTGTGCCAGCCTTTCCCAGGAGTGTGCGTGTGTGTGTGAGTGTGTGTGTGTGTGTGTGTGTGTGTGTGTGTGTGTGTGTGTGTGTGTGTGAAAATCAAATCTCAAAGTCTGTATGTATCAGCTACTTGGAGCAGGGACAAGACCATTGGTTTCACAGAGAGGTTGGTGAAGGACTTGGCTTGGGGCACTTGGCTGAGGACTCAACGCTATATTCGTGCCAGTGGGGAGTCTTACTGGGGGTCTGGAGAGAGATAGAGGGAAACCCAAAACCTGGACTGAGTGTGCTCCCTGTGTTCTCTTAAGGGAAATTCTGCTTGATGGAGAGAGCTGCACAGGAAATGCTGTGTGCATCTATTTTTGTTTCAAGTAAATGTACCTCACCAGTGTCACTTGTGAGGATTCAGACTCCTTGAATATTGGGCCAGAGAATGGGATGTCATACCCCTTCCCCCAAAAGAGACACACACAGGCAAAAATATAGTTTTTTTAGGAACAGTCACTGCCTAGAGTTTAAATTAATAAATTAATTTATGTACTGACCTGTTGTTTGAAATGCATTTCTGATCTTTATGGAGTCCATTAAAATGTATTTGTTGCCTTGTAATGGTTATGATTGGAGCTAACAATTTCCAGTGCTTTTAATGTATCACAACATCCTGTTGTAATACAATTAAGCAATACTACTATGCATTTTTACTTTTGAAGTTTACATATGCAAAAAGCACAGATAAGAACTTTTTTTTCAAATATTCATTGGGGAAAACAAATGTACTTTAGATGTGAAGTCAGTTTGAATACTCATGGAAACATATTCTACAACAAAAGTTCCCAAATAGTTACTGTTTTAAGAATATTAAAAAAAGCAAAATGTATCATGTCATGCCAGTTTTAGATGGGGTCTAGAAGAGGACCAACAAAGAGCTCTGCATACCTCTATAAATGTGAAATGGTTTCAAATACACATGGAAGCTTGCATTCTACAACACAAGCTCCCTTTGCATGGTGACTTTCAAACACAGAAATATTTACTACAACAATATTAAAAAATAAAAAAAGAATACAAAGTCTCATTCTAGGCATAGAGGGGATCCATCTGAACACTATCCCAGTAGCTCTGTATACCTGCTGCTGTTCATTTGTCTTGTGTTCAGTTAAACCATCTCTACAACAGTCCCATCATATATTTTCTAAGATCAGAGTAAATGATGATGCTTCTGCAAGACATGTTCCCATGATTTTAAATCAGAATAGTAGGCAGGACATTATTTTATGGTTTATTTTATTTATTGGATGTTTGTTTGTTAACCAGTAAGTGGGCTGGTGCAAGGACCCTTTTCAGCACTGGCCCGAGCCCAGTGCACACTCATATTTACATGGCAGAACCAACCCAAGGGGAGAAAGCTCATGAGAATGATGCAACAACAGGGAAATATACCATAGTTTATTTATATTAATGGCAAGTTTCTGAATGAGCTGTGTTTGAGTTAATTGCTTTTTTTCCTTCTTATTTGTTGACAATGTATAAGAAAATATTTCCTTCAACAAAGAATGCATAAATAGAAGATCAACTCTCATAATTTACAGGTATACTAATTTGGGGATTTCAGCTGACTGTAGCTTAAAACCATCCGTGTAACAATCTCAGCAGTCAGCAACTGAAAATAATACAACCACACAATGAAAAGGTAACTAACTGAAAAAATGATTCTGCTGCGTATCCTGTGCAATAGAAAAATCAGTTAGAAATATTGTGTAATTCTGTGCAAGAACTGAATAAGAAAATACATAGCTTGAATGACACTTTAGAACTATGTCAATCACAAAAGTCAAAATTAGAGAAATATATCTGCATTTTACAAGAAAATATTGCTTGAACTGGAATCTAAATTGAATAAATATAATCTGAGACCAGTTATGGTTCTTCAGCATTGAAACTCCACTCATCCTTTGGTTCTATATCTGTATCAGATCCTGTTTAAACCTTAATTCAAAATACTGAGTTTCTCGAACAGTCAATCAAAACTGATCTGATTCATTGTTTGGCCCCCTTCAACATGGTCTTAATAAGTATATTATAGCAACATTTGGCTCATTGCATGATAAAAGCTTTGTTCTTATGTACATATATGTAAGGAGAATTATTTTTTAGATTCTGGCTTTATTTTTTATATTGCATTGTCTCATCAATGCTTGTTTGTTTGAAAGCCAGTGCAGTATATATGTGTGGTGGGTGTAATGTGTGTATTTAGTGATGTTTGAATGTGGAGGTGGATGGTTGTGGTTTGAATAATGCTTTAGTGTGAAGCGTTTGGATATATGTGCTGTGGATGTTAGTTAATGGAGTGCATGTGTTTCATTGATAACTATGGTTTACCATGGATTTGGCAGAGCTAATCTATGTTATAAATGTTTGGTAATTACTTTGCAATGGGGTAAGAGAAATTTAGTCTATTCCTCTACTGTAATATGCTCTTGGAGTTAGGATATATATATATATATATATATATATATATATATATATATATATATATATATATATGGGTCTACTTCAAAACACTGAAATCTCATAACATTGAAAATCAAAACTCTGAGACCATAACATCGAAAACCCAAAACAACAAAAACTCGGAACACTGAAAGTGTACATCATAGTATAGAAAACTACAACACACGTGTACATAACATCCCCTCAACCTATAACAACACCAAAGTAAGAAACACACTCTTTACGACATTTCTGCAGGGGGGCAAGCCCACCAGCACTCCCCCATAAATTAAATATACCAACTCCTAGATCCCACTACAGTGGAAAAAAGTAAATTTCCTAACCTCACTGTAACATGATCACCATACAGAATATAAAATATGGATGTGTTCTGAGAAGTGCTGGGAAAAGTGAGTAGAGGAAAAAGTGTTTATTTTGCCAATCTGTACATGTTTTTAGGCCATACAGGTAAGTGATTTAGACATTATGTTTACATTATTTATGGTAATCCTGTTACAGTGAGGTTAGGAAATTAACTTTCTTCCACTATAGTGTGATCTTGGAATTGGTATATTTTATTTACGGGGGGTGTGGGGGGCTGAGGGGTGCAGGGGGCTTGCCCCCCTGCAGAAATGTAGTAAAAAGTGTGTTTGTTAGTTTGGTGTTGTTATATGTGGCAGGGATGTTAGTTACATGTGCGCTGTAGTTTTCAATCTTAATGAAGCAAACTTTCAGTGTTCTGAATTTTCATTGTTTTGGGTTTTCGATGTTATGGTCTCAGTGTTTTAAGTTTCAATGTTATGAGATTTTAATGTTTTGAAGTAGACCCATAAATACATATTATGTTTTATATATATATATATATATATATATATATATATATGGGTCTACATCAAACTATTCAAAGACCACTTACTCGAATCCCAAATCATCGAGACAACAATATCAATACCACATTTCCATGAACCATTAAACCAGCAAAAATGTTCACTGGGAAAGGAACCACTTGGCACCAGGACAAAATACACACAACAAAACAAGTAAAACCCACCAAAGTGGGTGATTTTGCCCACCACACCCCCTAATGTGGGGAGCTGCGCCCCCCCACCACTTAACTAAATATACCAACTCCGAGATTGCACTATAGTGGGGAAAAGGGCAAATTTCCCCATGGTGGCCAAGTGGTTCCTTTCCTACTGAATGTTTTTGATATTTTGATGGTTCAAAGAAATGCGGTTTCAATATTGTCTTCTCAATGATTTGGGATGCGAGAAAGTGGTCTTGCGATACTTTGAAGTAGACCCATATATATATATATATATATATATATATATATATATATATATATATATATATATATATATAGCTGTAGGTATATACAGTGTATATATATATATATATATATATATATATATATATATATATATATATATATATCACACGTGTGTGTGTGCACCCAATCCAGAGCTTATCTAAACAATCATGTATTAGTTTCTGATTGACTGTGCAGTAGCTTGGTAAGAGACTTTTTTTTTATTTTTTCCACTGTGGTTCTATGTTTGTAGGAAGGAAGGGATACCTTGTATACAAGAAGATTTACTTTGATTAATACTTTGTTGTTTTACCTTTAGTTTTCACTGTTGTTTGTTAAAAAGGGATAGGGATAGGTTTTAGAAAGGCAAACTGTAGCTGTCTCAAGGGGCCTAGTCAGCAATAAATTCATACAGACTACAGAGATTTCACACAGACTGCAGATAGGTCAGTCCAGAACTTCTCTAAACAATTCTGCCTTGGATTGTGATTTAATTATCCTTATTGTTAAAAAGGGGGTCAACTGAATGCAATCTAAAAGAATTCCAGCTTTTGTGTGATTTTTACAACTTAATGTAGTTAATTTAATATTTAGCTATATATCTGTGTGAGTTTTCTCACAGAAGTTGATTTAAATTCTCTTTGAATTCTGTGGTAACTGATTTTGATTATTCTTTTCTTTTAGATTTTTTATTCATCTGCAGCTGAATATGGATTCCTTAAATGAGTATGCCATTAATGATTTGATAAAGCACAAATATTTGTACAGTGTAATAAATGCTACATATATGTAAACCTGATAACACCAGTGATCTGTGCTCATCATGTCAAATGGATGATTTGTTTACCATTATTAGTAATAAATCTAGAGTAACTGATGACAGTTGCACTTGTGCAATTGGCAGGGCTTGGAAAACTGTTGTTACATACATTAATGACTGGACTGATGAGATAAATAATGTTAGGCAAACAGCAGATAGAACACATTAATAAAGTAAGTGTCTACTGTCATTAAAGATCACTCAAAAAGATAATACCATAGACGACTTTGGAATTCTGGATACAAGTATTCAGTAATCTGAGGATTCAGAGTATATAGAAGGAAATGAAAAAGAGAAAGGAGTAAGGTCATTACAAATGACAAGAAAGAAAAAGAAACTGATAAATGTCTGTAAAGCAAAGATAATACATACTGAAAAGGACACTTCTTTTTTATGTAATACACAGATTACAGGGAATGATACAATTTTTCTGTCATGAAACCTTCAGACTACAGAAAAAGGCATCATTTATCCAAAAGAAAAGGTAGAAAAAAGAGAAGGGGCAGGTGAAAAGTAAGAAATCAAAAGTGAAAATGGAGAGATTAAAGATCGTTACTGTAGGAAAAAGGAGAAAAACAGATGCTAACAACGTGACTCAAGCTGTGGATGTACAAAGCCAGCTGGTTGAGAACTGTATGCTTGCAAAATGTAATAAGCAATTAAAATGGGATTAATAAGATTAATGGTGATGAAGACCATTCTTTTTTAACAACTGATACAGGAGATATCACTGAACTAGAAGTTGACGATTCTTCAGATATGGTTAGAAAAGACATCTTGTAATTTGAGATTCGGTTATTAGAGGAATTTATACTTAGATCTGCAGAGAAGATAATGAACTTCAAATAATGTTATGCTTGCTACGAGCAAAAATAGAGGATGTGAAACAGGCCTTAGAATGCCTTAATGTAAGGACATATGGCTCTGCTTTTTCATGTTGGTACAAATGATCTTGTTTCTGACTGTTAGTATGAAACTTGCATCCCTCTTAGCATGGCTTGTACAAGTTTTAGGATGTATTTTTCACAAATGACGTATAGAAAGGAGAATCAAGTCACCATGAATGAAAAGATCTTCTTTCTTCTTCTTCTTTCGGCTTTTCCCGGTTAGGGGTCGCCACAGTGGAACTCCAGTAAGCTAATGATTGGCAGTAGATTTTTACATACCGAGTTGCCAGCTCTGACGCACAACCTTCAACGAAGGTACGCCCATTCACGCATGTCTCCACACAGAAGACACTTTAGCTGGGAATCGAACAGGACAACGTCTTACTGTGAGGCGACAACGCTACCGCAGCACCACCACCGCAGTTCTACCATGAATGAATGAAAAGATATTTGGAGTAAAAACTTACATGACAAAAAACCCCATTTTAAACAATGGAAATGTGTAGAGCATCCGAGCCTAATTTTGGGCAAGACCAGGGAAGAGCATTTTTGCAGCACATATTATGCAATATTTGACAAACTCAAGGCAGGATTTTTGCCAGGTCAAAATTGACCATTTCACAGATAGCAACATTTGATGCATCTCTGATGGATGTTAATGCTAGCAGCATTAATAATAGAATGTTTTTTATTGGGAAAGTTGCTACGTTCCCACATGATTGATTATAGGTTTATAGATGAGTACTAGGCTAATAGACGTGGAGCCTATATAAGCCTACCCCGAGAAGATTCCTTGGCATCATGCCACCCAAAGTTAGTTCCCAGTGTTTTTTGTGAAATATAGTTAAGGAACAATGGCTGGAAAACAGTTCTGTCAGGGTATAAACGTTTTTACTGTAACAGACATTCTAACACAAAATCAGGTTGGGGGTGTTATGACAGGGATTAAAGATAATTATGAGACCGATGATTATTACATGTTCAGTTATAACACCAATACTATAGACTGTGTAACTGTAACAATAAAGACAACCCTGGAACATATAACAATTGCTGGAGTGTATAGACCACCAAAGTCAAGTGCTGATGACCTCCAGGAATTTATACACTTCTTGCATGAAACATAGGAAGGAAGAATAATAGTGGCTGGGGATTTAAATTTACCAGAAACAGACTGGAATAATATTGATTCAACAACATTAGTAATAAAATTATTCACAGCATATGTTCAAGAACAATCATTTCCTCAGATTGTAAAAATTTATGAGGGAGCAGAACATGCTAGACACTGTGTTCCTGAAGAAATTACTGCTTCTTCTTGTCAAGTTTTACCTTAGTTAATGTGCAGTAATTATGGGGTTGTAAAGGTTAATTTTTTGCTAGATAATTCTGCTAAACTGTAATTTAAACCAATGCACAGAAGATTAATAATGGATTATATGGAAACAAACCAGTCACTATGTAAAATTCATTGGAGTGATGCACAGTGGAAAAACTGCAGAAGGAATTTGGAAAGTTGTGAAAGAGAAATTGTTTGAATGTTGAAAATCCAAAAATATTTCATCAGGGTTTAGGCATAGAATGACAGAAGGATATATTTCCATAAGAGCAAGATACTTGATTAAGATGAGAGACAAAAAAATATATGAAATGTAAAAGTGGTTATACTGCAACTTTGAAAACTGAAATTAACAAGCTGAACAAACAAATTGAGACAACTTCAAGAAAAACAAAATTGATGAAAATTTATATAAATATATTGAGCATAATAGAAAACCATTTTATAGATACATAAAACGTGGAAAGCATAAAAACATACAAATTGGTAAACATTGTGTACATTCTGAAGTTTATTTTCAGACACAAAAGATTATAAATATATTTATAAACTCTTATATAAAACACTTTGACCCTACAAAGGGGGTGATATATTGGCAGGCTAGAAGGCCATTAATGACCATGCTTGAAATATGTATATGTATATACATATGTTTGGGGTGCAACCCCCACAAGGGGGTCAGGGGGCTTACCCCTTGCAAAAACACTTTTGTTATTTGAGAGTAGTTGAGGTATGTTTGGTGGGTTTGATGGAAAACCCTTGAATTTGATAGTTTAAGATAGAATATAATGAATGACTCAACAAACTTCTATAAGGGTATATGAAATTTTAGCAAATTGTTATAACACCGAACCATGAACCATTGAATGCAAACCATCCATCTGCTAAAGATAAAAAACAAACAAAATAGAGATCTTTTTTGTAGAGAGGCTCAAGTCCCCCTGCATCCCCCATGCTGCAGGCTGTGCCCTCCACACCACCTGCTAAATACACACACACACACACACACACACACACATATATATATATATATATATATATATATATATATATATGTCATCAGCCCCCCTTTTCCCATTTTCTACATGGGATCGGGGAATTCTGTTAACTGTCACCATCTCTCTCATTTCAATGCCGCACTTCTGCCTTCTTTGACACTCGTGCCTGACTGTTGCAGATCTTCATTCACACAATCTATCCATCTCTTTGCTGGATGTCCTTGTTTCCTCTTATCATCTTCATGTCTACACTAAATCATCTTCACCCAATTGTCTTCTGCTTTTCTGCACATGTCCAAACCACCGTAATCTGTTCTGTTTGATCTTTTCTGCAATTGGAGCTACTTTGGCTTCTGCTCTTATGTCCTCATTTCTTCATCTGTCCCACAGTGTGCATCATACCACCTTTCTCAGGCACTTCGTTTCCATCACCTCTAGCTTCTTCATCTGCTCTGCCTTTACTGCCCAGGTTTCTGTACTATGCAGTAGTACTGGTCACACCACTGTCTTGTATACCTTACTTTTCAGCTTTCATGGCATTCTTCTGTTATAGACTACACCTGACACTCTATGCTAGCTGGCAGCAGCTCCTCTGATTCTAGCTTTGACCTCTTTATTCAGACTTCTTCTCCTCAATCACCCCTCCCAGATACTTGAAGCTATTTACCTATCCCACTATCATCCCCTTTATCTCATCTCTCAGCTTCTTCTGATTTCTCCAGTTTGCTACCATTACCACTGTCTTATCTGTGCTTAGTTTTATACCATGTGACTTCAGTTTTGCAGTCCATTGCTTTATACTTTGTGGGAGTTCTTGCTCAGAGTCTGCCTGTAATGCCACATCATCTGCATGCAGCAACTTTGTTTAATACCCTCTGCAAACTGTTTGCTAATGTAGTCCATCACCAGAATGAATGGCAGTGGGCTCAGAGCTGAACCTGGTATACACCCACTCCCACTGGGAACCCCTCTGTGATAATGAACACTGTTCATACCTGAGTCATTGGGTCCTTGTACATAGCCTGCACTAATTGTAACAATGTTTCTGGGACTTCAAACCACTGCAGTACTGCCCAGATCAGCTTTCTTGGGACCTTGTCATATCCCTTCTCCATGTCTAGGAATGCCCAGTTTTATATATATATATATATATATATATATATATGCGTGTGGGAATATTTTGGTTATCAAAAAGTAGTACAGAATCATCAGTATGCATACAATGGGATCATACTACGGTGGAGAAAGGGACAAGTTTCCAACTTTTATGCTGTACCACAATCTCACTCAGGAAAGAGTCTGTACCAGCTTTTCCATACTTCAAAAAGCCTCTTCTGTGTGAGGTCAGAGTGATTGTATAATGACTTTGATAGCTGTTTGGCTGATGCAAACAGATGTGTGCGAGATCGACAATCCCTAGGTAGGGGATATTGTATTTCCCCAGGGAATATAAAGTCTTGGAGCTAGGGTATTTAATTAGTATTGGTTGTGGAGGGGTGCAGAGGGCTTGCCCCCCCTGCAATAACACTTTTATTAGGTTTAGTCAGCTATGGAATAATTCCTGTGCAGGCACAGAATGTGTCAAGCTTTGCTGTTTTTGACATTCTCACGTAAATTTTGTGGGTGTTGGTGTAGCTAGTCTTTTTTTCAAGTGACCTACATCTGTACATGGGTCCACTTTTAAATCTCGAATTACCAAAATCTCGAGTTTTGAGATACTGAACTGAAAACATCGAGATTTTGGTATCTCGAAATTTAAAAGTGGACCCAAAAAAAAAAAAAACTAAAATAATGTGTTTGCAGGGGGCAAGCCCCCCTGCACCCCCCACACCACCTACTTAAATATACCAACTCTGAGATCATGCTACCATGGAGAGAACGGTAAGTGCAAGAGGAGCATTACCGTTATCTTCACCGTAGTGCAATCTCGGAGTTGGTATATTAAGTAGGTGGGTGTGGGGGGTGCAGGGGAGCTCCCCCCCCCCCCGGCAAACACATTATTTTGCCTGTGTTTTTTTTTTCACTTTTAAGTTTCAAGATACTGAAATCTTGATGTTTTGAGTTCAGTATCTCAAAACTCGATTTTGGTATTTCGAGATTTAAAAGTGGACCTATATATATATATATATATATATATATATATATATATATATATATTCTCATTTTTTAGGACTACTGTGATTTGTATGAAGGTATTTGAAATATTTTAATGCTTATCTACTTCCATGGAACAAACTGAAATACAGTCAGTGACTGCTGTGGGGGGGGGGGTCTGTCTGTAGAAAGTAACTTGACCCGCTATGTTGTTTTTTCAGTTTAAAAAGTTACTGTCTGTCTTTGCAGAACTAGTGTACATTTATAAGATTACCATGATTTGTGTGAAGAACTTGAAATACTTTGGTAGTACAATAATATGTAGTTAGTGTTCCCATGGAACAGTGCAATACACAGCTATTGTTTTAGCTATAACTGCTGGGTGGTGATGGGCACTGTCTGTAGAAAGTAACTGACTCTCTTGTTGTTTTTTTCAGTTTAAATACTATCTGGCTTTACAACCCTTAGTGACATTTGCAGAATTAATCTGATTTATGAGAAGCAACATGGAATACTTTTAATGTGCGGCTACTGTTTGCATGGAAGTTGCATGTTAGTCTTCTTAACACACACTGTATGGACAGTTTAATTCCATCACCTAATTTTTACTAACCACTGTGAATTCCATCTTTGTTTTATTCACCCTCTTCTAAACTTCCAACATGACTATACATTTTCCTTTAATTTTGTAGTCATCCTTTTCTATTCCTTAATTTTTTCCCCTCATCTATGACAACTTATTTCCACTAATTTATTCAAGAATAATCCCTTTATTCTTGAATGCATTACTATTGCAAGATCATAATTTTTCTGACTGTATATAGTCTTTCCCACCCATTTTTCTCATAATAATCCTCAAATAAATATTTTTTTCTGCATTTTCACTAGACAATCTTTCTAAAGCTGTTTCAAACAATTACAATTTGTATATTTTCTATCCAGTTATCTGCCAGACTCAGAACACTAAATAATCAAAAATTAGCACTGAAATGCCATTCTTCCCCTTTTGGATAGCAACGTTTTTTTTAATTTTACAGAACAGTTTTCTGTTACAAGCAAATGAACAAACACTTGTGATGTGCAATAATTTCTTCCAGCCTACTTTCTTCACTACTGTCCTGTCCAATGTCTAAATATAGCTTTTAACTTTTTAGTATGGTCATTTAATCTACAGATAATCAATAGTCATTTCAGAGAAACAGCTTTGCTTCCTATTCAGCATCAGGTTATAAATGCTGATGTTATCTGAGAGTGCCATATTATTATTTCTGTAGATGTTCTCCAAACACATGTTTAACACAGTCTGCTCAATCCCAACATAAATTAAAGCTCTTATGTATTCAAATTTAAATTCCAGAGATTCAGTAATGTTATTACAAAGAATATACCTGTCTGGAGGTGCAAATACTTTCCTGTTTACTTTATTCAGACCAAATTCCGTTTCAGAATGAAGACTGTAGCACTCATCTGATGTGCTGCCATTGTTGAAACACAGTAGTGACCTGCCCAGTTTTAGAATACAGGATTTTCCCAATTTCTTCATCAAACCTTCATCAAGCCTCCTCAATTTCAAGCCTGTACTGATAATATGCCATATGCCTAGTTGAACCAACTCGTGATAAAAACAAAGAAAATAAGCAAATAAAAGCACTACGTGCATCTGAATTAAATGGTATTAGTCATAAACATGATCAGTCCTGTTGCTGAAATAATGGGATAGTTTTTTTACCTTTTTACATTGTCTTATTAACTTACATAATTTAGCATATTATATTTAATATTTTGTTTTATCAAATACTTAAGTGCCTATAATCGATGCACATTTCAGATTCTAAACCTTAAATGTTATTGTTTTACCATCTGAAATATAGAGTCAGTCTAATTGCACAATGGCTCATGGTTTCTAAATTTTCTTATTGTCTGAAGTAACTTTTCTACTATATTTCACAGTCCTACTTATATGGAAAAGATCAATACATTTGTAATCCAAAATATTCTAACAGTTGTATAAAAATGTAAAAGAAATAGCATTTTTTCTTCTTGTATGCAATGCTTCAGTGGTAAACTTAAATTGCAAAATAAAAATGCCCGCATTAATATATGTCAAAATACATTCAATGTTCATTTTGTTAAAAACATCCACAATTATAGTTTCTTTACTTCTTTGAAGATGAACGTTTTTAAGTCACACTGTACACATGATTAAGTTAAATTGTAGATAAAAAAAAAAACATTTTTCAGAGGCAATGTACTGCACATAACTAAAGCAAAGCTATATGACAGCAGTGTCTATTATTTATTGTCATGTAGCCATCAGTGACAGCTATGAAATGTGGCACTGTGGGCAGCATGTCTCTGATTAACAATCTTTCCTCTTCCTTGTCCTGGGAGAGTAGAGTCATACTAGCTCTTATGTAACAATAATGTATATATATATATATATATATATATATATATATATATATATATATATATATATATATATATATATATATATATATATATATAATGACACACACATCTGTCTCTATGCTCACACACATACATGATGCACACACATATGTATCTATATATATTTGTATATATGTAAATTTTTATGTCTATAGCTATATATCATCTATCCATATACACACACACACACACACACACACACACACACACACATATATATATATATATATATATATATATATATATATATATATAGAGAGAGAGAGAGAGAGTGAATGTGCAAGAGAGCACACAGGTATGATACTAGATGGTACTACCATAAACTGGAATTGAATTTCTTTTACACTCATGTTAGAAAATAAAAACTAAATTCATAGTTTCCAATGACCAAACCAAGCTTGCAGTCTAGTGGCCTTCAGGAAGGTTGGACACAGTTGTCTCATGCTGGAAATTATGCATTCTTAATTATCTAATTCTTTTATAAAGGTGACAAGCTATTTTATCAGATGGATCAACATTATCAGAAATGCAAACATTTTCAAAAACATATACGCTTCTATTTCCCTACTAAAAGTAATCTGGAGCATTATATAATAACAATGAGGTATGACTTAACTATGTGCTATGCTGTGTTCCCTTGTCTGGAAGGTGTATTTGGCCCCTTTGGCTTCAATCTCATGACTATCAGATGTAAGGAGCGAGCAAGTCAGCACATCCCATAATAAAATGTTAACAAATGCTATTGTGAAGAGTAGTACTTTTTCATTTTAAGTAATGTGCAACAAATAGCAGGATTAGTTTAAAAACTTGTCCAGCATTTACTTTTAGTGTTATAGCAATTGTTGCGTCAGATAAACAACCTAATATTTACGTGGAGATAACAGAATTTAATGGAGCATGAGATAATTAATGAGAGTAAAAAAACAATATTGTGCAAACATTATGCCAAGTGCATGTTTTAACAAGTGTTTATGTCCTGTGAAGAGCACAGCTAAGTAAACTACATTTTCATGGTTCTCTGGTTTATGTTGTGGCATGTTAAATTTTAAACAGCTTCTTACAACCGTATTACAGCAGTACATAATTACTCACTGTTGCTTCTTTTCTGTCGCGAAGTTTCTATTCTTTGTCAGTTATGGCTTGGGCTTTTGCTGCTGTTTCAGTTTAGAAAAAAAATTAGAACAGAGTAAATAAGGGAAAAAACATTTATGAATATGAAGTATACATCATAAACAGAAACAAGAAAATACAGATTTTCAGAGTATTAGAACTTCCATATTTCAACAATATGACAACATTGTGTCTTCATTAAATTAGATGCACAATTTTCACATTAATCTTTATAGGGAAATACAGTTTTAATTTTTTATTGTTCATTTATGTTTACATCTGTATCCTAATTGCCTATGACTCTTTGACAGCTGTTAATGTTAAGTCATAAATAAAACAATTGCTTCTCTGTCTCCATTTAACTCCCATAAGTATTGTCAGACAGATGAATTATTTATTATCTATGCAAGTGATTTTGTACCAGATTAATAATTGCTTCTGCACACTGTCAAGCTAAATCTCAGGGAAGCTAGATCTTAAACATTGTTTTAAATGGTGTGCCAAATGATACATGACAAATGAAAAGTGTAGCAAAGGCAGCATTCATTTAAAAATATAATTCTACAAGTTCTTTTTTAAAGAAACATGAAACACGCAGAGAAAATGATCTTACAAAAAAAAGGAAAAGGAAGTTATTTTAAGTAAGTTTATAAATTAAATGGGACCTAATTCTCATCAAAGTATTTGTTTTCCAGGAATTTATTGAGCTGCATACAGTAATCAGATGCAACCTCATTGTGTTCTACTCTATATCTTTTGGGGGTTAGTTAGGTCCTATTACTAAACATAAGTCAAACAGCTATTTTGAAGCGTCACAATTATTTGCAAAAAAATAGTGCCTTAAATCACCAGAAATAATAATCAAGAAATCTGTATCTCACAATGTAGAGATGGCAGTGTGTAATCAATGGGATAAATGGAGAAACTAGACTCCGTATGAAGAAAATCCATATCATAGTGGCATCTGATGGGGACCCACCTGAAAAAAAATACTGATAAAGTCACAAAGTAATATTTTCTAACAAATCAGGAGAGGTGGATAATGTTCCTAAAGACAGTACAAGACTACATGGGACTGTCTTTTACAGGAGCTGACATTTGGGAAAACAATCATGGACCGCTACATTTTGGAATATTTATTTTATTAATGTTTGTTGACCAAGAAATTCTGAATGATCATAACCCATTTTTATCAGAATCTCTTGGAAATGGATCCACATGATTAAAAACATAGTTTAGAATATTATAAAGTAAATAATATACCATAAATGGATTTACATCAATACAGGAGACATGGCAATGAACAAACATGTAAAGGCATGCAAATACAACATTCATGTGCAGATTATGAACAAGATTTGTGTACACACTATGATTATGGATACCTGAGTAGTAAACATTTAAGACACACCTTTCAAGGTAATCATCTTCACATGTCAATCACATTTAGAACACAGTGGTGCAATGGGTGGAAGTGAGCATGGATTCAGAGTGTAAGGGTAATGTCAGACAGTTTTAATACAATTTTGAAACCACGCATGTTTTTGTCCAGTTAGTTAATTTGATTAATAAGCATCTATGCTGCCTTGGCATTCCTTTCAGAGTTGTTTCATAAAAAAAGATATAGCAGTACAGTAAAACACAAGTCATGGCCTATTGAGGCATTAGCAAGACATCTCTCATGGCATGGTATTAAAAGTTAATAAACTAGAGAGACTTTGAAATGATTATAGACTGCTGCCACAACAGGTCCCATTCATTGACCTTACTTTTAAAAAAGAGAAGAAAAAATTTCATTCATGCTGTCCTGAAATTATACACCCAAATCCTACTGTACAGAAAGGTATCCTGAAAATTGGTATAAATGGATACATAAGTAATATCATAAAAATACATAAAAAGGACAGTAGAAATAATAACATAATATTTTTTTCATGGGGACAGCCCCCTGTACCCTTCA